>NC_048895.1:26173304-26294402 GCF_011077185.1 Oxyura jamaicensis
TTTAATCATATTTTTACTCTTGCAGAAGAATACTAAATATGGTTATTACTAGAGATCACATTGCACATAATGGAAAAATATAGAAACGTCTACCCATGTATCTTCAGTTTCTCTGCTTGTCTTCCTGGCAGGCTACATCAAGAGTGTGCTAATTACAGCAGTATTAATCAATGAACTTTAAAGAGTAGGATAGGTCACAAACGAATCCTTCCTATAAGCACCACAAAGGAAGAACGTCCTCACTTAAGAAAATATCTTTCCTGGTTTCTTCCAGAGAACACCACTTACATCATGGATCGAGTCTGGTGCAGGACCATCAGGAAGGTCAGGCGGGGGGAGCACATGGTGTATGAAGAAAGCTGAGAAAAATGTTTTTGTTCACACACAAGACAAAGGAGATGTTGATATTACTTAATGAGGGGATGAAGAGCCAGCCTCTCCCCAGAAGTGCATGGTGAAAGGAAGAATGCCAAAAACCACAGGCTGCAACACAGGAAATTCCCATTAGCCAATTAAAAAATAATAAAAAAATATTTCACACTGAGGTTGGTCAAATGACAGTAGAAGGGCTCAAAGGGCTTCGTGAACCTCCCCTCCACCCTTGGAGATGCTCAAAATTCAGTTGAACAAGGTCCTGAGCAATCAGCTTTAACTTCAAAATTGGCTCTAGCCCCAGCCTAGCATTGCTTGGAGCAGACAGCTGGTCCAGATGGCTTCCAGAGGTCCCTTCCAACCTCAGTTATTCTCTGAAGTAACCAAGGCAAGAATCTATTAGACTGACACCACAAAGGAGAGGGGGTTTGCTCTGTGCCCTTGTCTCCTCCAGTGGGGAAGAGAGGTCATACCACCTTCATAACAAGCACATGAAAATAGACACACATCTTAAGCTAACAGATTTCAATGTAAAAATGGTAAAGGTAAAGCAAGATAAAATACCAAAATCACTGATGTCATGAACATTGCATTTATTGATAATATATTTTTATTATTTTTTTATTTTTTTAAAAGCTTTGTTCCCTTAATACAGGAGTTGATAGAGATGAGCAAAAGGTTTTATGGTTTAAGACCTCTAAACTGGGCTGCAGTCCAGACTGTAGGAATTTCTGTCAGTCTTTTCACCAAGATTCAGACTAAATCCTCAATTACAATTACTTTGGTGTTGGCTTAAATCCCCAGGCCTTAGCATCACCCAGGGGAAGAGGGGAAAAAAAAAGTACAAGGAATGGAAAGATGCCAGAGATTAGATGAAAACTCAGTCCCAAAACAAACAACAACAGATCTGTAGATTATTTTTTTTTTTCTTTTTAAGGGAAAAAAAATATAAAGTAGATTTCCTTCTGCCCTCTTTATATAGTGTTGTTCTTCACCATTATGGAGTTACTGTACCATTTCCCTTTGAAGACCATAAAACCCAGAAAGAGCTTCTGGGAAGGTGGTCACAGAGCTCCTAAAATAATGCAAAATGTCACAGCTTTCCCCAGGCAGGGATTCCAGGGGAACCTAACAGATTATCAGAGACACAAAAGCAGTTTTCCCCAAATGGATGAACGATGCACTTGTTCCAAAGCCTACAACCATGCTGCTCACCTAAGGCACCCCACTGCTGCAGGCCGTGGGCATGCCTGCTCCTGGGGGAGAGCCACCAAGTACTGGAGAAAATGAACAGACCAGCTATGAAAGGGGACATGCTCCCGGGGGACAGGAGGGAAAGAAAGAAAAGTCACTCTACAATTTAAGTGGAAAAGAGTTGCGTGAATCCCTCACCTTTGGTACAAAACAGGTTGTACTTGCCTCTATTCAACCTAACTATCCCCAGACACTGTAGAAGTTCTGTTTTTTTATTTTTTATTTTTTTAACACATACTAAAAAATTACTTGAGGAAGCCACAAAACACTGATCCAACAGCAATGCATGCTATAAGCACGCAAGTATCATGAGGGGACTGCTTCATTTCTCCATCCTGGGGAGTTTAGTGCCAGGTTATTCTGTCTAGAGGTTATTCCGTCACAGAGCATGGAGAAGTTGAGTTGTGGCTTCCTTTCAATGCCAGCACTGGGCTGAGTAGCAGTCTGGCCCAACTGGCACTCACATCAGGAAGGGTAGCACTCCCAGAGACACATTAACCCAGAAATACATGAGCAGTAGCATATCCAAACCAGCTTTTCTTCCTAGAGGGTGGTGGAAAGATGGACAAATTATCTGGGAAAGTGTCTGCTCAAGAAAGATGTAATTAAAAAAAAGAGATAATAATGTCCGTGATTTCACAAGAGCTGACAAGAACATACTTGAACCATCTATTTGGCCTCATCTCTAACCAGAGGTGGTTTGTAACCATGGCTTTATCAAAACTGGTCCCAAACTTCCAGATACATTTGCTGCATAAGACTGCTCAGCATATGTAAGACTTTTGAGGACATAACAGGGCAAGCATTCATATCCCACCTGCAGAGTAGAACATCCTGCACTAGCCCTTCGTTTCCCAGTACAAGCTTCCATTCTACTTAAAACACTTTTTTTTTTTTTTTTTTTTTCATTTACTCTGGCAAGTTAATAGCAAATCCAGCCTGTGAAGCCAGCACAGCCACCCACCCTAAGGTGCTTGCCTGAGCACCACACACTGAACCAGAGAGTGCCTTCACTGAACCAGAGAAGGCAGGAACCAATGAAACCTGTGGAAGAGCTGAAAGGCAGATTCAAAGTGAAAGTTCAGGGTAAGAATACCTTAGTAAAGGACACAAATGGAAAAGGAAGAAGGAAAGAAGGTCTGCTCCTCAACCCCTGCCTTGAGGAAGTTAAGGATATCATGGGCAGAATTCACATGTGTGAAGCTACACACATTTGGCCACAGAAAATGCTGAGGGTACCAAGATGACTCTAAGCAGAAAGGAAAGCAGACTGGGGGAATGCTTGAAATCCCAAAAGCTACTTGACAGGAAAAATGAAAGTTCACTGAAAGTTCACTCTTGCATTTAAAACGGAAACAGTGATGACCATTCAGATCAGGAGAGCAAGTGCAAGAGCAGAGATTGTTAGCGCTGCTGTAGAAGCAGCCCTGAAGCCTGTCTGCCCTGCCCCAGCTTACATCAGGTCTCAGTCCCTGGGACACCCAGAAGCTGCCCCTTGAGTTCAAATTCCCTGATGCCTGTTGACCACCAGGCTAGGTTCTCAACACAGTAGGATGATACTTTTAATATTAAACACATACAAATAATAACAGAAATATTAACAGAAATGAAAGGGAAGGGATGGACACAGCAGAAAAGTTCATCTTCTCTGGAGTAGTCTGCAGTAGAATCAAAACACATTATGCCTGGGTCCTTCTCAGATATTTCTCCTACAGTAACAAATATAACCTGCCTACATTTGACAGAAACAGCCTAGATTCATATCAGCTTTACAGTCCCGAATGCAACCACACAGCTTCCACAGCACACAACGTGTTCAGAAAATAAAGACCAAAGAAAGAATCAGAGGCAGGGTAAGAACCTCCAACACTGACCAGGCCCTCACGCCTTCCTCAAAATGCTGTACCACTGCCATCCCTTCCCAAAGAGAGACAGTGCTAGAGGGTCCAAGCCAGCACAGACAATCTCTCCATGAAGGACAGAAGACTGCCATGCATGGCAATACCTGAAGGAACATCCACCAGGGGCTTGGGAAGCTTCCCCTCGAGTGCCACTTGCCACCATTATAACTCGGTAACAGTCAACCATTCAGATTAAAAATCACAAGAATCAAGTTGCAAATGTCAGCCCTCTCAAATGGAAACTTTAAAAGCACAGCTGGTCAAGTCACACACACACAAACACTTTGAGGTAGACCAACACCCCGGTAAGGGAGAGGGACACAGGCTAAGAAGTGTCAAGCTCTTGGGTCACCATTCCTTCAGTAGGAGCCAAAGTTATTCTGCACTTCTCCAAATCTGCTCAAAAGCTTTGTGAAAAGGGTCCAGGAAAGTACCTCTCACCAGCACCATGCCTGCTACTTAATCTTATTCATCCAGAAAGATCAAACCAAGCTTCCAGCTGCTGTTTGCCTTCAGGGTTATAGCTCAGTATAAAGGTATCACTGGCATGATTTCAATGCCACTCGGTTTTCCCTTGCAACAGCAACTCCTAGCAAAGCAGCAGCAGCATTTGGGCATTTGCATGCCAGCAAGCAGGAGAAAAGGGCTTTCTTCAGTTGCAGACCTCTTGCAGGAACTTAATTGCATACTCATTTTGTGTGCAAAAGCATACAGTTAGACTTTCTTTACAAAGCTGTCTCTCACAGAGCCAACATGTGTATCTAAACTAAGCTGATAACACATTCCCTTAATACAGCTTTTACTATTTAAACAAATATTATTTTAAGCAAAGTGAATACAGCTAGGATTCTGAAGGTGAAACACCAGGAGCCAATGAAAGAGAGGAGGCAGAGGGAAGACAGCGGGACAAAGGAACAAAGACTCCCCACCACGAGGCACATATCTCCAAACCTGACTGAGATCCTGAACACTAGCTCTATTTATGTCCCTTCCTTCTAGCTGTACTTTTTAAGGCCCCCAGAAGGGCTAGGGAATGAATGTAGGTGACAAAGGCAAGGAAAAATGGTCTCAGCCAAGTATAATGCAATTAAGGAAAAGAGGAATTTTTCCTTTCTGTAGCTAACACAACAATCCTGCTGAAAAGCAAAGGGTGGAAAACTACTTGTCAGCTACCCCCAATTCACTTTGGGTGACAGGTCTGCAGTCTCTAGGAAAGGGCACACAAATAATATCACATACTGGACAAAAATATGTTTGGGGTAAGAAAGTTTTTCCCATCATTCCAAGATTAATTAATGAAAACAGAGGCATGACTTGCTGAGAGTTGAACTACACTTATAGTATAATAGGAATTAGCCCATTCTGGAATAAACAGAAACATAATCTAAGTCGTCCATAGCCATGGGTTTTTAAACCAAAGTATCCAAACACTTTCCATGCCCAGAGAAATGAGGAATCCTCCTAAAAAAGCCATCGTCTCAGACAATAGATCCAGAACACCCTGGCTATATAGCTTGGCTCCGTAGAAGCATTTTATGTGGCTAGCCTGAGTCCTGAGGCACTGTACTCTGTACAAAGCAAGCATCCTCCTGCTTTATGAAGCAGGTTCACACACGGGGATTTTCTGCACTTAGATCACACATGGGTTCTCCAGCAGCATCTTGCTGAAGGCAGCTCAGGAGCTGCTTGAGAGTGGCAGCAGCACAGTGATCACAGCAACCAGCCATCAATGGAAGGATGCTCACCAATGCATTGAAGTGAAAACTGCCACAAGACTACAAAAGTCTTGAGTCAAAAATTTAATGCTATGGGGGGAAGGGGAGAGTGGTGGATATCACATCCCTGAAAAACTCAACTACTACACAGAAACTGAGGTTGCCTGTCTGTGCCTTCTGTTCTCATCCAGCTGGAGACACCTCACTGAAACCACCAGTTTTATTTTCAAAACATCCGAGGCAGACAAATGGCACCACCTTCTATTCACATAAGCAGAAGGCCAGGAGAAACTAACAGACATGGCATCTTTTGTGGTTTGTTTTAAGGCTTATTTTATTTATTTTAACATGCTTGGCTTCCACTGAAGTCTTAAAAAAAATCATAAAGAAAGATTGACAGAGACAGGATCCAAGCCATTATGTGCAGCATTTCAGGCCAGCATTTTTATCAGAGGAACAACTCATCTAGATTCAACTCCCCGCACTTAGAATTAAAACACCATCTACATGAGTAGCACAGCAGAGCCAAAAAAAAAAAAAAAAAAATGTAGCCAGGAAAGCGATACCCAGTAGTTCCTCTAAGATTTTATTTTTCCTTCTAACTTCTGCTTTCACAGAGAAGCTGAAGAAGCACAATCATTCTTCCCAGCCAAATGCTAAGATGCTGAAGTGAGTTTGGCCAGCAGTTTTTTTTTTGCTGATGGCAATGCTGAAGGCAGAATGGCTGCCTGCTCGTACCCCCATAGCTGCATCGTTCCTTCTGGGCTAACAGATAGGTTCACCTTACCAGTAAGGTAAGCAGGTGTTACAAAACCCATGTAAGAAATAAGAGCATATATATATACACACATAATGTAATCAAAAAAATATGGCTCAAAGACTAATTACAATGACTTTAACTAGATCAGAAAAAAAAATGAAAAAATGGCGGGGGGGGGGGGGGGGGGGGGAGGGGAAGGAAGGGTGAAATCAGAAGAGATTCAAAAGATGAGCCTCTAAATTACACACTCATGCCCATTCTGTAGCATCCCGGGATTTGGGCTCCAGCCTCAGTGTTACCTACAACTGTTTCCTATAGACAAAAACACTTCTCTGCCATGAAGAATCCAGGGCCTTAAATATATATATATATCTATTTGAAGGAGTATAAGGACATACATGCACAAGCCACATTATATCCTCCTGTTTCTTGTGGGTGGTGGTGGTGCTAACAGCAGCCCCCTTTTCCCTGACCCTAAAGTAACAGCTCTCGCCCTCCGGGAGATCTGTGAGCCTGCTTCAGCAAGGCTCCTGCCTATCGGAGACGGCACTTCTCACTTGCTCTTCCAATCCTTCATTCTGAACAGCAACAATGTCACGGGTATTATCATGAGGGCAATGAAAGAGAGAAATATTCTCACTCCTAGAATTTACACACCGTCAACAGCATCAATTTCTTTTCTCTCTTTTTAAATCTAGCAATAGCTAGACACATTTCCTTCTCATTTCCCTGTCTACCTCAACAAGCACATCACAGATCCTGGCACTTTTTAGCACCTTCCCCTGCTTCCTTCTTCTGCAAAGCTTTTATTTAGGCCTAACAAGCAAACAGCTCACACTGAGGTTTCCTTCCCCCAGCCTCCTCACTCTCTGCTTCTAGACTTGCTTTGAAATAATTGAATGCAATTCTTAAATTAAAACCCTGTTTATTATTAGCTCTGCTGGAGCTGTTCTGCATGTTGCTTGGTACTGCTGACCTATGCAAGGAAAGAAAGTTTGCAATGCCGCGTTGAGGGCCTCGCTCCTCGTTTCTCTCTGCTGCTCTTTTAAGTGTCTGTACAAAATGCCCTGCTGACCCCCCGGAAGCTGGGTGATAAGCAGCTGATTTACTGTGTCTTACCGAATGTCTCTTATCTAAAACGATCTTCTTAAGCAAGCCATATGCTGCAAACATACTTTGAAATGTCTCCATAATAATCCGAGAAGCAGAACTGTTTGTCAAATAGCGCACACACTACTGCTGGCCACTTGGAATAACCATCAGCCACAAGTAGGTACATATGCTCATTGTGATCTGCAAAAATCAGCATGTCATATTTGCCAAGGCTTAGCAAACGCCACGGAGTGCTTTCTAGCTTTGATAGCCACCGTAAACTTTGGCTAATTTCTCCTTTTGCATCATGTTTCAAGCCTGATTACCAAACACGAACATGTAGCAAACTGCTCCTTTCAATTTATTGTGATAATACTCATTCATTTCACCCAGCATCCCCGCATGAAAGATTTATGGTATTAATCATGCACATCATAGTAAACAGTCATTCTCTACTGTCTATTTCATTTTTCTGCAGGAATAAGGATGAAAGTCCTGATCTGCTGTATCATTAGACCAACCAGAAAACAAACTATTATCGCGCTATTTTAACCAAAGCTGGAGCTTAGTTACTATGGGGAACGTCTTCAGATGCAGCTCTGTGCTTCAGGAGCTCGACTATCCCATTTTGAAAAAAAACAATTTAGAAACTTAATCACAGTTAAATGCAGGGCTTGCCTTTGCAGGGAGCTATTCAAGAATAGCTTTTCAAGTTAAAAAAAAAAAAAAATCAAAATTAAAGATTAATTTTAGACCTGTTGCCCAGAGCTTTGCTTTCACAACAGCAAGCTGCACTAAGGCAGCTTGCACTCTCACATTCCAAGCTCTGCTTGCTTGACAGATACCACAGAGAAGGAACAACTGTGGCATTTGTCTTGCCAGAGTTAGCAATCACTGGAGTGCGCTAGCAAAGCTGCTACAGCCTCGAGCTTCAAACTACACCCCACGACAAAGCTGGGTTTACAGGATTTCTACCCGGTTGCTCAGGCGGGACACGAGCATATTCTTTTGCTCTGCAATCCAAAAACAAGCATTAACCTGGTGCAGGCATCCTCAACATTTTCGTCGAGGTGCTGAGCCCAGTGTTTGGTGACCTCAGACGCAAGGGGCTCTGCATGCTACACAGCACCCTGAGCAGGTTTTGCAGCAACAGCTGGATCGTGAGCCAGACCGAGCTCCATGCTGTTAGTGCTGCACTGTGACCAGCAGCTGAAGCAGCTCATTTACGGCTGGCTCAGGAGCGCGCCCACAGGATACAGTCCCACTTTTGCTCAGGCACAGCGTACGCGTACCTCAAGTCAACGTGCTCGCAAAGGCATTCCCCTAATCCCTCTGTCTCATAGCATGGAGAAGCTCCTGTCTTCCTATGCAATACCTAAGCATTTCTCTTTTGTGGAGGCAGTGCAAGGCACCCTCTTTCACACCACCTTAACACAGGGATTTTCCCAATGTGCAGCTAACACCACTGCCCTCTTCTGATTCCTGTTCCCAGAGATAAAGTCTTCTTATTCAGCAACTGTTTGATCACTGATCATGATTATCACCCTCTCAAAACAAAACACTTGTAAATGTTGATTGCTCTAAATATAACAGGAAAATCTCTTTTCAGAAGAATAAAAAAGTCACTGTCACTAATTCCTTTTAGCCTTTGTTAACATTTGGGAAACAAACACTGGAGATTTCTTCTTCCTATCTTTGTACTTGTAAGAAAAACAAGAATACAGGCTTAGCATATAATTAAAATAATAAAACTTATTTGAATATTCAGACTTCCCTTCTTCAAAGCTGCATGCTGCTCTGGCATCCAGCCTCACTTTGGAACCACAGCTCCAGCCTTATTACTTCTCCTCTGGTCCAGACACTGCCTCCAGTAACACACCTATGATACCATCCACTGCCTTTTTCCCCTCTCCTAAATCTCTGCTCCTTCATGGCACAGTCAGTGTTTTTGTCCTTCCCTTTGGTGCCAGAAAGTTATTTAACCTCACCGATTCCATGAAAACAGCTTTTTATGTATGTACAATTTAATTCTTTGATGCTTTGATCAAGTGCAAAATAATTTAAACTGCTGCCAAATGAAACAACATATTCCACGAGCAATCTTTGCACTACCCTCAGAGCAATTTTCCGAGCCACCAGCAGACTCAAGCAGAAGACAGACATGTATGTGCCCGTGTCTGAAAGATTTCCCTCTTTATTCCCCGGTGTTGTACAGTAAGGATCAACTTCTGGTATGCTCTAAAAGATATCCCCAAATAAATCTTTACAAGTGAACAAAGATGAGCTAAAGTAGTACTGGAAAACAAACATGGTTTTGTTGTTTTCAATTAAAAAAAAAAAAAAAGGAAAAGAAAAGAAACCAGCAGCTTGATTCTGAGATACCTGTTCTTAATGGCTTATTCCTTCTTGAGGATGTATTTACCTTGCATCTGTCAGCCACAAGGATCATACTTAATACCAGCTGCACTTTACTGGATAGAAAAGGATGTTTAAAACTTTGCTGGTGTTCGATTCTCCTTTCTGCCAAGGGCAAATCACTTAATCTCCATCTCATTTCCCCACAGGCAGAGTGGAATAACTGTAGGCAACGGGGTGCATAAAGGTGGAAGTTCACAGATACTACAGTGATGGGAAACACCTAAACTCACAAGAAATCCTACTTGTGTGCTCTGAGATGATTTTCAGGGTCTAACAACCACAGAGGAAGCTCTCAGCTGGTCTGGAGCATTTAACACCCCGACGCGTGCACTTGCCTGGCAGGGGAGTTCAGTCGCGCTTCCCCAGTTGTCTCCTGCTGAGATCAGGCTATTTTTGTGAGCCTCAATTTCTCACATCCCCACTATTTCAAGGGGTGTTCTGAGTTGGAATAATCAATTTATTAAACCAGCAAGAGACAGTCATTCTTCACCCTGTAATTCTACATGTGCCTTTCCCCACCATGGAAGGCAGGGAACAAACACCAGTAAGTGAAGGGGTGTCTGTAAGCAAAAACCATTTTGCCACGTTTCTCAAACATCTGTCTGAACCATATTTCTTTTCCCTTTTTATTTCATCATGAAGGCACGCAAAAGATGCAGAAGATTCCCCATCCACATTTATCTTAAAACAATTTGTGCCAATTAGTGAAGGACCATTTCCTTCTGAAACTGGAGCAGCAACAGCAAGCATCTCCTCTTTTTTTAAATGTCCACCTGCAGACATCCTAAAGCTTTTCTCACAGCTTGACTTTAGCTTACAATGTTATATTGGTTCTTTATGCAACACACGCTAATTTTTCTTCAGAAATTACAGTCCTTACTGCACCTTTGTCATTTGCTACCCTCACCCTGCCATCATTTCCATTTACACAAAACCCAGCAAAAGTGCCTGCACGCCATTCGTCCTGCACTACAGTTCACAGCGGAGACACCATCAGCCAACACACCACAGCCAGATTTTTTGGTACATCCGTGGGCAGGCCGTGACCTGCTCACAGCACAGAGGAGGTGACACCGAACCATCACGCCACTCCACCACCACGGCTCTCCGGCCTCATTTGCAGCCACTGAGATGTAAAACTTTGTGCTGCTGCACATTACTAGCACAATACTGAGAACACAGTGTGCTCTATGGGAGTGAACAAAGGGAACGTCTTCCTCGTAGGAGTTTACACATTATGAGACCATAAAGCTCCTGAGATTTTGGGAACGCAGTCATACAAGCAACTGCTGGTGCACCCAGATTGCCTAGTCTAGAAAAACACATAGGAAATTTAAAGAAATAGTCATTTATGTTCAGTAGTATTTCACCAGTTCCCTGTTTACTTCGGGCATCTCCCTTCACCTGGACCAGAGTGTTTAGGCATTAAAACTTATGGTATTGATGCTCAGAGCTGACCTGGGATACCATGCAGCCAAGGCACTGGTGCACAAAGACCTCTCTGTAGGCAGCCACGATGCCCAGGAGATAACATTGCACTGAGCCAAGCCCTAACTCTCACTTTCCCAAGAGCCAAACCTGATGTATGAGCATCATACAAGCCTCCGCTGGGGCACCCTTAGCTCTGCTGCCTCGTGGCAGCACCGCAGCACCTGGGTGCTCACCTGGGTGCATCAGGGGCACCGCTAGCAAGCTGCCACCTTGCTGTCATCTTTCTCCCTCCTGCCAGGAAAAGGCCATGCATGAGGATCCTTCTTCCCTCATAACTGTTCAGATTCCTTTATCCTTATTTCTTATTTCTTTTTTTTTTTTTTTTTCCGGGGGGGGGGCGGGGGCGCGGGGCGGGGATGAAAGAAAAAAAAAAAAGAACAAAAACACAACCCATGATCACCGAGGTATGTGAAGAAAAATGAAGCAGAGCGTGGTTGAAAAGCTAACTCAGGATTTAAGATGCCTGCACTTATTTATTATATGATCTTTTATGGGAAATTGACAACAAGATACTCCTGGACAGGAAAAAAAAAAAAAAAAAAAGGATCATGAACTGCTTGGACACTGCAAGACAGAACTTCAGACCCTAAAACAAGATTTGTAAAGAAGCAAGCGAGCAGCCAGAGCTGAGAAAAGGGAAGGAGCGGCTTCATCCCAGGCACTGCTCTCACTGGATGGAGCTGCTGGGAGCACCGGGCTGCCCTTTCCCCAAGCCCTCCCGGGTGGCTGCAGTGTCCATGCCAGCAAGTAGACCCCACAAATGTCCGTGGGGTCACTCCCCAGTGCCCTGTCTCCACTGGCTTTTCTTTCATCGAAGCTGTGGCACCCCCAGGTGCTGGAATGCCTCCCCCTGAGGCCCTCCCCCTGTGCCCCTGTCAGGGCACAGCCCTGACACCCAGCTGTGCCCATCCCCATGTCCAGATGTGGCACAGCTGGGCTGGGGCCCACAGGCTGCCTTTCTGTGGGCAGGGGGCAGGAAAGCAAATGGGGAGCCTATGCTCCAAGAAAAGCCCCGGTGTTGGCCTGATAACTCAGCCTCCAAGCAGGTCATGGCCCAGCTGACCTGTTGGTAAAAGCTCTTCTTGGCTCTGCTTCTGCTGCGCCAAGATCAGAGATGCCCGGGATTTCCCTTTCCTGGCTCCAGTTCTCAAGTTCTTTCCCAGATCTTTAATGCAGCGGTTTTTGATCACCAGCTCCATGGGGTATCACACATTTAATTTCTTCTTTTAACCACTGAGCTAGTGCTTGGCTATAAAAATAAACCTCTGTTGTTCCTTCAACCCCTTCTCCCAAGTAAAGGGCAGATGAAAGCTTTCTTTCCTTTTCAAAGCGAGTGCTTTGGATCCTGACAGAGGAGAGATCTCACCATTAAACATGGGCACAGGGACATGAAACACACACTCCCTTCTCCCACTTCTTCACAGCACATCGCTGTCTCTGGCAGATCCCAGAGCCCTGCCTGATCTGCCTTCTGCTGCACAGTGCCGGTACCCCACAGCCCTCGTCCTTCCTCCACAAACCAGGGGGATGCTGGCACGTTTCTGCAGTCTGAATTAAAGCCAGAAGCTGATGATCAGCAGAAGGTGGCCAGGATGGGAGCACTTGATGTGCCCACCTTGACTGCTTGAGACTAGAAACAAAGTTTTCTTAATACTTTCAATAGGACCTCAGCTGCTAAGGATAGCCTAAAGACACTCCCAGTGTACTATCAGTTGCAGGTACCTGCTGCATCTCTGAGAACAAAAACACATTTTCCACTGTTTTTGCCTGGAAAGAGCTCATCATAAGCCAAACACTCAGCTTCTCCATAGCAGGACACAGCCCCCTCTGCGGGCACAACACAGCAATCCCTCGGCACAAAACCCACCATCTACCACAGTGAGAACTTCACCACTAAGCTCTCTCTGCAGAGCTACATGGGCTGCTGACTTTGCTAATGCCACCTAAAGAAACCTTTTGCAGGTAGGGTTCAGAAGATTTCCACCAGAGGAGCACAGCACACCCCACCAGGCAGCCTTTCACTGCTAGAAGTGCATCCATCTCTATTGATTTCACCAGCACATGGAAATTGGTCACACTGCAATTTTTGCCCTACCCCTCGGTTCTTCCCTCACCAAACAAGCCATAGCTGTGCAGGCAAGACTTTTAGGCATAGACTATGCTTAATGAACCAAGAGAGCATGGTACGTATGGAGGGAGGGAGTGGAAGCCTGAAACTGCACTACTCAAGAAAGCAGAACAGCAATAACTCCACTCAAAACATGGGCGAAACACTAAGGCTTCTGGCTCATGGGAAGTGTCACAAGATCTCTGAGTCTCCAGCATGGAAGTCTCTTTGTCTTGTTATTTAAAAATAAGGACAGCAGCCCCAGCTGCACAGCATCCCTCATTGCCACCACTGAATTGCTGTCTGACTATTAAACCTCCAAGGCCATCCTCAGCTGCATTTTCCACTTACAAGGAGCCACTTGCTGCATCTCGCTCCCCTATCTCAAAATCATCTGAAATATATAAGCTAAAAAGAAAAAAAAAAAGATAAATCCGGTGCAAACCTGACATGGTGATAATTTTAAAAGCTATGCTGCTCATGTCAAATTATTCAACATCTGTCTTCATGTTCCCACAAAAATTAGCATAGGATGGTGGTTTCTGGTGACACCTATAGTGAAATATTTTGACTTCTACCAGCAAAGTTGCAAACAACCTGTCAAGAGGATAATGTCAGTTTTCTAGTACTGCGTATTAAAGTCAATTGAGGGTTTATCTGCTGTGTGAAGCTACTGACCTGACCTAAAAACAAAGGCTCTGGTGTCAGGAGGGTGAGTCTGACACACTACAGCTGGAGGATGCCAAGGCATGCTGGAGCACGGGGCTGGCCAAATTTAATGCCTTGGACTTAAAGAGCTGCCAGAGAACCACACAAATGTTGGAGCAGGCCAGTCTTTAGGGCTAACCCTCCAGTTACAAAACACCTGTGATGGAAAGGCTGCAGTGAGTCACCACAGATTTCAGGGCTGGACAACAAGGAGAAAAGGCTGAGCACACAGGGGAGGATGTGTGTCTGCATATATTTTATACATACAAGATGCACATACACACTCATACAGAGATGTCTGGAGTACTGCTGTGCTCGTGCATCCCCTTTTCCAGGCAGGATCAGCCAAGAAGGGGCTGACAGGAGCCAGCTCTGTTGCTGCTTTAGCCAGCAATCTGCTCGCCCATTTCAGAGGGCATGGGGAGCACTGGGATAACAGCAAGAAAGCTAAGGAGCTCCTTGCTCCTGCCGGCAGAACAGCTAGTGAGAGGAAGGGGAGGGGGACAGATTCATGCCACCAGGCTCAAGGTTAACGCTAAAGTGTGCCTGCTCCCCCCAAAACTGGCAGCAAAGTCACACGTGTGAGCTGAGACACCTCGCTTGGGCGATGCTACACTGAAGGCTCCAGGAGGAGAGGCTTTTACTTCACAGGTAAGAGGAGCAGGAAACAAATCTTGTCATGTGGACATGAAATGAAAGAGTGGGAATGTTTATGGCCAAAACCTAGGATATGTTTTACCATGACACCCTGTTGCAGGCACAAGAAAACATTCTCCCGCTAGATTTTTTCTCTGCCTGCAGTGGCACCTCACAAGTGATTCAGTGCGATGGTGTCTCTTTAAAGAAAGGGCTTTATGGGGTCATTTATCCCCAACCTCAGAGGCCAGGACTACACTTTATATGCTTCACTCCCACCAGTTTAAGTATCTGAAGTAACACAGCCCATCCAAGCCCTCCACAATCTTTGTGCCAGGCAGTTTTGCCTGCTGCCCAGCCCAAGCCTTCCTTTTATTCCCTTTCCCTTGCCTTGCTGCAGCCCCTCATTGCACACTGCCATGACCATTCCTGAAAGGCTTCTCAGACGCCTTTTCAGCAGGTGAATTATGAGAGCCAGGGGACAAAACATCCCGCTCCCTTTTATCCTGCCCCCAAAGAGGCTGCTGCTGATCATCTGGACTGGGCTAGCTGCCAGACACCCCAGAAACGTTAATTATATGCTACACATGGAGTAAGCAAAGCAGCAGCCCTGGGCACACCCTGAATCAGAGCTAAGTGTGTTCTGGAGTCTGTAAGGCTGATGAGGAAGCAAGAGGCATGCTCACCCCTTTGGAAACCCTCTCTACCCTCCCCTTTCAGTCTAATGTATAGCCTTTAAGCACCGATAACTTGAAACACGGGAGGTCAGGACCCCTTTCCCCCTTACCTCTTCTCTCTCCCTCCAAATTATGACATTTCCTATAAATTGGTTACTGCTTTCTCCTCATCTTGACTGGCAGCAGTAACACACTGGGACTGACAGGTGCACACAGAATTTGGGAAATGGGGCGCCACGAAAGGCTAAGCCTGCTGAGCTGCCTCCCGTGTCAGGCCAGCTTTGTCTTATTTCAACAAACAAGGCTGAAAGGATGTGATCAGCTAATGAGAAGAGGGTTTCAGACACTCTTCACTCATTACAACAAATGCCAATTTATATAACAAGCCTCTTCAGGTAGCAGGCTAAAAGCACCTTGACTCCTAATTAAATCGCACCTCCACTGCGAAAGCTTCTTTCCCAGCAACCCCCTTACACACATTTTATTTATACCATTCATCTCAATAAACCTCTCCAACAACTCCACTCTCCTAGACAGAGGTCTTTTGTGTGCACCCATGTGGGTGTATTATTTAAAGGGTACATCACATGGATACTTTATCTAGTTTAATCTGATTTAATCTTAGCAGATTTACTAAAGTAAAATATATTTATAGACCAATATACGCGCCTCTCCCTATTCCCATCACCATGAATACTCAAAAGCAGAAAAATGGACCTGAACCATGACACCTGAGTTCCTGAAACTGCCACAATAAGTGTCTTACAAGACCAACATTCACAGCACAGACCACCTAAGCACAATCAGCTCGAAGCTATGGTGAGAGGCTATTATTTTGGGCAAAGCAGAGGGGCGGTAGGGCTGATTTTTAATCCTGCTTTAGTTATCCTTGCAAATATAATGGTATCAATCCAGTCCTGCGTGAGCCATCAATAACAGCAATTTACCACCCAAACAAAGCACGAGAACAGTGCAGATCGGGAGACCGAAGGCAGGATTGGGAGAGACAAAATGAAAACTATTAGTCACCGCAGAAGTTTGCGGTGTGCTGCTTCCACGACACGCTGCCCTGGGCTGCGCTCGGGGCCGGCTGCGTGCTAAGACTCTCGACAGCCTCAACAGAAAGTTGGAAGACGTAGGGGAGGGGAGGGAGAGAAAGGGTTTCTCCTCTGGTTGGTTAAGTAAGAGAATAGACGGGAGTAGTACCATTTGGACTCAAAGAGATGCCGTCTTTTCAGGGCACGTCTGTCTATCTGGGCTTTCTTTTGCACGCTGCTTCTCCAGTCTCTCTCAGAGGAAAAGAGAAAGCCACCTGTAAGTGATCCCAAGGATCTAATTCAGCAGCAGCTCTAACAAATGCAAGTTCATGGAAGTAAATGAAGAAGCCCACAACAGCCAGCCTCCTTGGCACATTTAAGTAAACCAGGTGTAAGCTCTGTCCCTCTTGCTACGCTCCTGAGCAAAGAGGCCATCCTACAGCAAGTATCAGCTTCTCAGCAGCAAGCACATTAAAACAAAATTAAGACAGTTCAGCTAGAAACACATTGCCTGGTTTAAAGGATTGAATAACCTGCCTTGGCTAGGTTTCTGTACCACTAACTCATTCTGCTCTTCATTTCCCTGCAGTTTTCCACTGGATATGCAGACTGCGAGAAAATAAATGTACTGGGAGGAAGAAAGAGAAAAGGAAGAAAACCCCCCTCCGTTTAAAAATGGTTATTTTACAACATGGACCTAAACTCAAATTAACATCTCAGCCCTCAAAGAGAAAGGAGGAATTGTTCCCATTAAAGAAATCCATCATTAAAAAGTGACCTACAAAGACTTACCCATAGCCAGGGAGACTGAACTGATCTTTGCCAGGGCTCACACAAGAGACTGGCTGCGTGCTGTTAAAAGGGGGAGGAGGGGGCTGGCTTCTCTCACTGGGGTCTCTCTTCAGAGCTCAGAGAGCCGGGCTTGTTAGAGGCAGAGGCATGCCTTCCAGAAGGACTTTACAGCAACGCACAACTGAGTCACAAGCCAAGATAAAGCCGGCTTGTTAGGAGAGGCAAGTCTTGGGGGTTGCTTTTATTTATTTATTTTTCCCAGTATGTTGGAAATGCAGACGTTGGAAAGCCAGAATTAAGAGAGGGGGCTGGCTCACATGCATCCCACCCAGGGCTGGTGCTCAGAGGGGGCACGGGGGACCCCAGCTGCTGCCCCCCGCCCTCCTCTGCTGCACTGGGCTTGCCATTTGCCACCCTGCCTATGAACGAGGTGTGGGGGGAAATAAGCACCACCACGGACCGAAAAATAATATAAAAATAAAAATAAACCCCGAGCAGCTCGGGGCAAAGTTCACCAGGGCGCACGAGCAGCCCCCCGGGAGACGGGGGAGCCCGGCGGGGGGATCGGGGAGAGGGGGGATGATTTGGGGTAGGGCAGCACGGAGGGCAGCCGAGCCGAGCCGTACCAACACCGTGCAGGGGAACACAGGGGAACATCCATCCCCTCCTGCCGGCGTCGCGTCCACCCCCCCCGGGGCGGCCGGGGGTTACGGGGAGGAATTAGGGAGAAGCCACAGGCTCCGGGAAGCCTACCGCTGCATGATGCTCTCCGCTCGGGCTGCGGCGAGCTTTAGCAGCGTCATTTACTTTCTCCTGCAGGTGCTTTTTAACTTTGATCCCATCGCCGCCGCCCTGAGCCCTCGCCGCCCCCTCCCTCGCTCCGAGCAGCCACCGCGATGCCGCCCCTTACCGTAAACCCCCTGTCCCCTGCTGTAGGCTGGCACCAGAGACAGGAATAAAAAACAGATCATCTCCATCTTCAAGGCAGCGCCTTCATCGCCGGCGAAGAAAAACAGCCAAAAGAGCCCAGGCAGCATCCGGCGGGGGAGCGAGGAGCGGGCGAAAGCCTCCCGAAACGCCGCCCCATGCGCCCCGCTCCGGACACCGGCGGAGGAAGGGACCCCCCCGCCGGAGCCGCCTGGGGATAAAAATTAAAAAGCAACAAGAAAAAAAGAAAAAATAAATAAAAATAAAAAATGAAAGGGGGAAAGAGAAGGGGGGAAAGAGAAGAAGGCAGGGATGGCAGGAAAGCCGAGAGTCGCTTCTCTCTTCGGAAGGATGCTCGAGGATACCCAGGAAAAGGAGCAGGGCAGTGGGCAGCCCACAGGGACAGGAGCAGGGTCCGGGCCAGCCCAGCGCTGCACCCACCCCGGTAGGGAAGGGGTTTCCTTTGTGCAGGGGGAGTCGCCGAGCGCTGCCCGAAGTGCTGCCAGCTGGGGCCAACTTGAGAGAGTCCTCGCCCGCCCTCCTCCCGACGAGGCTCTGGCCGCAGCCCCACGAACGAATGGGGGGAAAGGAGAAGGAGGTGGAGGGAAAAAAAAGAGAGGAAAAAAAATTGGGGGGGGGGGGAGGGGGCCGAGGAGCCAGATGCTGAAAGGCGGAGGGAGGGCTAGGTATCCTCTTCTCCAGATCTTCTGGGGAGGGGATTGTTGTAATTAATCAAATCCAGGATTTTTATTATTATTATTATTTTTTAAAGCGTCTCCCAGGAGCTCCCCCAGCTGCACCGCATCGCCCCAGCCAGCCTGAAGGGAGAAGCGAGCGAGGAGCAGCCCCAGCAGGCGCCCTGCAGCTCAGCCCGGCTCTCCTCTCCTCCTCCCCAGTCTGCCAGCTCCTTCTCCCTTCAAAACTTTCCCCGGTGTTGCGTGCAGGGCTCTGCCGGCTGCTTCTTCCCCGCCGCTCTCCGGCTCCTCCCGCCTCGCAGGCGCTTTGCATCCGCGGGGGGATCCGCGCCGCTCCCCCCCCCGACGGCTGCCGGAGCCCCCCCGGGGAAGCAGCGGGGGCTGCAGCTGGAAGGGAGCCGCCGAGGAGGATGGAGGAGCTGCGAGAAGTTGGCTGACTCCCGGCCGGGTGCTCGCCCCGAAAGGCGATGATCCCCAGCACGAAGTTGCCGGAGGGGTCCCCGCTCCCCTGCCCCCCCGACGGGGCGTCCGGGGGCACCGAGCCCCGGGCTCGCCTCAGCCCTGCCTGCCAGCTCTGCCCAGCACGCCGCGTTTTCCTCCCCCTTTGGCTTTCTTTTTCTTTTTTTTTTTTTTTTTTTTTCTCCCTCTCCTCCTCCCCTCCTCCTCCCCTCCCCTCCCCTTTTCTTTTTTTTTTTTTTTTTAAAAAATAATAAAATAAATAAATATCCGAGCCAATTAAAGCAGCCGTGCTCCGGCAGAGCCCTGCCTCCTGCCCAATTCCCCGAGCCTCCTCCAGCCCCGGCCCAATTAGAGGCGACACCGCAGGGCTGGGGAGGAAAAGGGCTCGCTCCGGGCGGAGAAATCAGCCGCCAGCCCCGGGTCCCTCCATCCTCAGGATGCTCCCGGCAAGGTCGGCTTCTCCCGGGCGGGAAGCGCGCTGAGAAAAGCCCGGAGCTGGGGAACGGGGCTCAGGGGCGGCGGGGACCGGGGGAGGGGGGGGCGGCTCCTTCTGGCTTGGATTTTTTTTGGGGGGGCAAGGTTTGCCGAGGAGAAGTTTGTGGTCCCCTCTAGGAGGGCTCCGGGGGCTGCCCTGTGCTAGCTGGGGTGGGGGCTCGGCGGTGTCGTCCCCCCCCCCGGTACCCGAAGGAAGCATCCGCCGGCGGGCGGCGGTTCGCAACGCGAGCGTGTCGCTACCGGGATAAAAATGTAATTAAAGGAAAAAAAAATAATAAAAATAACAGTCATTGAGAGATACGGCCCAGAGAGCGGCTGGCTGCTAAGTCATGCTCTAACAAACAAGCAATTAATAGATATAGCCGCTAATTACGAAGCAGTTATTCCTCTTGTAAACGGTGCTCAGAGAAAAGCGGCACCGAAAGGCAGCAGAGGGAAGGCAGCGATAGGGACAGGGCAGCATCACCCCCCTGAACAGCATCCCCCGGCAGGGCAGGGGAATTCCCCTTCCCCTGGACCCTGCCGGACCCTATCTCCTCTCGTGTAAGAATGCCGCGAGTCTGAAACTGCCTTTTTTATTTTATTTATTTTTATTTATTTATATTTTCCTCTTCCCCAGCCAATCTAAGGCAACGCTTGCCAAGAAACCGTGGGCTTCACACTCCGAGGTGTCCTTCCCAATGATGATGGCATGGGGAGAGACCTGACAAAGGTGTCTGGTGTGAGCAAGTTTATTATTATTATTATTATTTTGAATTCAGTAAGCCCTTCATTGAGAAGGACGTGGGTGCTGGCAGCAGAGCTATAGGGTCTGTAGGCAACAGGAGAGTGGAGAGCAGCACTGGGAGGGCAGGAGGAGCAGCCCCTTTGCCAGGGCATGGGGAGGGGCAGGAGCTGACACTACGGAGGGAAAGTAGAACTGTCCCCATCTGCACAAAGCAGGCTGACAGCAGCACAAGGAAGCAAGGCAAGGAGATGTTTGCAGATCCAGGAAGCTGCGTGGTGATAAAAAAAACAGTGAGACATGAGTCTCGTTTTTTCTACTCTTCATTTTAAGATAAGGATATTTTGGGGGCGCTTCATAGCCTTTCTAGTATTTTTTTTTTCAGGGATTCTCATTTGATTATGAAATAATGCCTCGGAGTTTGAATGACTCTGAATTACAGATCTGGATAATGAGTCTTTAAAAAAAATCCCAGAAATGTATGCTTCACACCCCTTTTTTGTGCTAACTTTCAATGCACATGCTCATGTTTCCTTGGCACAAATGCCTGTGAAAAATGAATTTCAAAGTAAACTGCCAAAATATGTGAAACAACCCAGCTTTCTCTTGGCAAATAATAGTATTTGTGCCAATAGTAGCTTTGAACTCATCCTATTAAGGAATAGTTTAAAATAAAATAAAAAATAAAAAAAGCCCATAAAGTGAGTGTGAGTGGTCCGTTGAATTGAAGGGAAAATAACTGGATAATAAATAATTAGAAAAAGCTGTCACCTGTCAATGGACACTGAGTAAAAAAAGATACTGCCAAAACCTCAGCACACGGTTACATTTGCTAAATAAGGTAATTAATAATTATTTGCTGAGTCCTAATAAATCATAACAGCCAGAACAATGGAGTTCCCAAGCACAACAGCGAGCCAGCCTTCCCGACACACTTGTAAGCAATCCACTTGTCGTAAAGAACCCGCGCCCTGCGGTGATTCTGCTTGTCAAAAGGAAGAGCTAGGGGATGCCTTCCTTCCCCACAGGCCGTTTCTGCAGAACAGATTTGTCCCATCCTTCCGGCTGGGAGTCAGCGTCTCCAGTCCCTTCTCAAGCCCCGACTTGTCAAATGAGTCCTGTCTCCCTGCAATATTTATACGCACTACATCACCTATATTTCACAGCTGCGTTGAGGTAGACAGTCTCCCGGACGGATGTGGTGTTCAAAGAGAGCAAATCATACCCGGCACAATGTCAGCAGGCAAGAGGCGATTGAAGAAGTGTGTGAGGCCAAGGTCCAGTTACAAGGACATTAATTCTCTTTGTGTCAATGTTTTCATGCTATAATCTGGTGCAGGCTGTCATTTATTTCTTCTCGGAGATGATGCAACTATCTGTGGTTCCTGGTGATCTCTTGAGCATGTGGCCTGACATTTTGGTCACCTTTTTCTTGCTCATTTTCTTCCCAGCACAACAGCCACGATTGCCTCCAAGTCTGATCTCTTTCTCCCTCCCTCCCCACGCACACACGTGGAAGTGAGCGCAGCCCAGCTGGAAGCTTTCCCATGGCATTTCCCTTGCTACGGCTTACTAAAAGGGAGTAGAAATAGGAAGTAGGAAGGGAAAAAGAAAATTAAAAAATGGGGCACCTTAAAGACAATGGGTGACTTTGAATGCTGCAGGAGAGTTGGGAAGGGGAAAGCCAGAGGACTCTGTAGCACTGCAGCAGGGATGGGAAGCCCAGGGAATTATCCCAGGGAATTATAACTGCAGCACAGGGCTGCATCGAGGAGCTGGGAGCACAGGGCTGCTCCTGCGGTGCTGCTGTGCCCTGCTGAGCTGGGGAGGCACTGACACAGCCCAGCACAGGCCCGGGGCAAGGGGTTGACCCGAGGTGATGAGATAAGGCACACAGGAGCCAAACAGAGGGAATTAGGATGGGCAAGGGAGAGCCAGCATGCGTGGTGTCAGTGTGGGGAGAGGGAGCCCCGTAGGGCTGCTATAAACACATTAGGGAAACAGCACAAGGGCTCTGCAGAACGAGAGCTGCTGGAAGATGGGGATGCAGGGGCTAAGCTACAATGACCGGATGAGATCTGTCCACTGTTTTCTCTCTGTTTAATTGGTCTTCATAGGAGAACTGTAAAAAAAAATTAAAAATAAAAGCATAAAAATGCTAGTTTGTGATTCTGAAGTGCTGGGATCAGCATCTCTTTGGGGAAAAAATCCCCCTAGCCTGGAGCAGTGCTTGCTGCCATCCTTAACACTAGGCTGGTGCTGCTTCTGCCATGGATCCTCCCAGGTATCTCCTGCTCCCCATACAAAGCATGCCAAGGTGGGGCTATAAATCCCAAGGGCTCTGCTTTGCTGTCCTCAGTTCTCTGGTGTATTCCACCCCAGGGAATATACTTATGCTGTGTTTGCTTTCTTCCCAGATGCATTTTACAGCATTAGTTGTACCTCTGAGCCTCTCATGTATTCTCTGCTTCTTTTTTTGATTATCTCTCCCCATCACCGAGTGTGTTGGGCACCGAAAGGAGTGATGAAGAGGGAATCCACCTCTATTCCTCACCCCGGGTACTCATCCTGCCCTGGCTCCACCACCCTTCCTCCCTGTGCTTGCGTGATGCAGCCAGTGCCTGGGCCATGCTGGGCGTTCTGGCACCTGGTTGGCATTGGTCGGGGTTTTGCTTTTCCTGCCTTTCCCCAGTTATACTTTGAGAAATTTCTATTTCCTGGTTCAGGCTTATCTGAAACCCGTTGCAATCCCTTCCTCTGTGATCTCCATGTGTGGCCACTTTTCTTTCCTCAGCTCAAGTGCTGACACACTCGCACACCATCCCACTTCTTGTGCACTAAAACCACAGGCTTTTAACTCAACATTTTCTACCAATCTTTACGCTTTTTAGACTATATATCTAGTTTGCCAGAGATCCTGCTGTTTTTTTGCTCTTGTGCTTTAGGACAGATAGGGGCTGGTGTAGGGGTGCAGACAAGTGTCTCAGCACCACTGGAAGCATCTTTTGCCTGTTTCACCTTTTCTTTGATCTTTTTTTTTTTTTTTCCTCTGCCTCCTTCTCCTCCTGCATTCATGCTTTCTTCTTCTTTCCCACCCTCCCTTTCATCTGTAAAAAGTGAGTTGGAAAAATGTCAAGCTGGTGCTGGTCAAAGGAACTTGTTCTCCTTTCTTTCACTTGCTTTCATTGCCTCAGCCCCCATCTTCTAGCATGTGTCTCCCAGAGTGCACAGGAAAGGGATGTTTTTTTTCACCGAGAGCAGGTACAAAAGGCTGGGTATGATCCTCCCCTGTTGGTGCTGTCTGCCACTGCCAGCAAAGGGTGCATCGATCGCTGATCTTTCCAGCGTCGGGCAGATGACCTGAAATTTGTGATCTCTGGCCTGCAGTGAAGAGTGGGGTGCTGGGGAGGGTGCAGGAGCTGCTCCTCAAGATGCCTTCAGCCAGAGCCCTGTTGCTCGAGCAGCTCTCCCAGAGGGCTGTGCTACTTTTCCCATGAGATGTTTCAAACACCGTTCACAGCATGGGGCAGATTGTCGGGAGCTGATGTAAAACATGCACAGAACAACCTCAGATGGGGTCTTGCCATCATGGCCTTGGTGGAGACAGCCCTTGGCCACAGGTAGCACATTACATCTCCCATACGCTGGCATGAGGAGGAGGCCATCCTGCAGAGGCTCTTTTATGGGATCTCTCAGGTTAGGCTGTGGTCTCTCAGGCCCTGAGACCACTGACTGGTGAGAAAATGCCCCAGCTGGTACCTCCTCACTTCAACTGCCCAGTGACCACCCTCGTTTGGGGAGTCTTTGCCAGGGAAGCTGATCTATTAGCAATGCATTCACTTAAAATTGCATTCAAGGAGCTCCTCAGTCCCTTTTTGTCCTCAGGCAGAGATGCCTTCACTTTAGGAAGGTAAACATCTGTATTTTGGATGAAAAAAAGAAAGCCACAGGGAAAAAAGTGTATTTCCACCAGAATCCCCCCTCACTACTGATCCCAAACCACGAGGTGGTAAAGGTGGTTACAGAAAGATTCAGCAGTGTGCCAGGCAGGTTGCAGAGAAGCGCATGCCATTCAATGCCTGCAGCATCCCTTTTGCTTTCTGAGCCATGTTCATCAGTGCTGCAGCTCTCTGCTGGCCTCTCACTCTAACATGACAACAAAAAACATTTGAAACCCAAAGGTGTCAGGAGCTGATGTGCACGGCCACCATCCAAACAGCTCGGGCAGGCAGACAAACTTTGCACAGAGGTAGTTTCCGTGCTGCATGCTATACACTGACCATGAGTTACCTCCTCAAGTTACTCACGCCTTTTCATCTTCAGATGTTGTTGGCCACTGCCGAACACTCTTGACTCAAGGATCCAGTGATTGTTGTCCTTGTGTGAACCTGTATGTACATCCACACACACACATCCCTTTCCCTCCTGTCCTGTGATGCACTACAGCTACATTTTAACAAACCACCTGTTCAAGTCAAAATATCTTAATTCTTTTCACAAATTCAGAGGATGCAAAAGAATTCTGTAAAGAAGCAAAAGCATTTGGAGCTGTGCCTGCTGAAAGGATGCTTTATACACATACACCCCCTCCCCAAAGGTTGCTGCTCCCTCCTTACCTTTGGTGGGTCTGAACCACAACTCCCTGGTGCCTCAATGCTTAAATACACTAACATCCCTAATGCACAGTGGCATCCTTGTCTTTCCTCCGTAACCTGATAGACTGTTCCATTTTAGAAAACTCATGGTGAAAGACTGTTTCGATTTACCATGACTATTTATAACACAATTCTCTGGCAAACCAGAGTTAGAAGCACCATTACTGTACAGCCCTGAAACGTGAGACAGCTCATACTAGAAATTAACAGAAAAACCCTGGTGGGAGGAAATTATAGAAACACCAACCACTTCTTTTTCATCTGAGCTGCCCCTAATCGTTTTAGCCAAGCTGGGGCTGGCACTACCCGGGGACACAGGATGGATGTGCTGAAGCAGAGGGGCAGAGTTTGCCAGCACAGGATTTACCTGCCCCTGCCAGGAGCAAGGCAGAGGCATGTGCAGAGCTGGAAGGGAGTATTTTCTTCTCTCATTCCTCAGTGTGGCTGCAGGCAGACAGTATTGCTGCTGAACTGTGTATTCCTATGTATAATTACTTGCTTATTAGCTGGAGAGCTCATCATGCCAAGAAAGTTAGTGGGAATACAGAGCAAAAACATTTCTCCTCTCCCTGTCTTCCAGACCAGAGAAGTAACAGCGGATCTTGCGACCTGCAGGGAACCTCCACCTCCTCCACCCTTTATCGCCTGGAGGAGGTTGAAGATTGATTGATTTCTCAGTTACATTTAGTCCCTAGAAGAGAAAAAGAGCTAATCATGCTAGCCTGATGCTAGAGCCAGGGATGCTGATGGCGGTGGCCATTACAGCTTTCAGTGACCTGCTGGGCACGTGTTCCTGGCAGGGGACCTCGCACCGAGCTGTGAGGATGAGGGGAGCTCAATGCAGCTCTTGCAACTTTCCACTGGGGGCTCACCAGACGCTGAGGTATTTTCCTGCACTTCCCTCATGTCTCAAGCCTTGCACACTCACCCTGTGGGTTTCCAAAGAAGTTTCTCCATGCAGCTCCCCGGATGGCTGCACTCCAGCGAAGGATGAAGCCATTGCCTTGGCCAGACAAACTGCTGCATCCAAACTTCCCTTGGAAAACCAGGTGAGGTATTTGAGTAACAGCAGCAGACTTCCCTATCAGCAACGTCAAGCAGGGAAATTAGTGGAAAATCGTGTAATTTTTATATGGATAGAATCATTCACAGGTTTCAGAGACAGAAGGAGACACTGCTGGTCTGACCTCCTGTTCTAATCAGAGCACATTGTGAGGAGTAACCTCCAGTCCTGATTTCTAAGAAGGCAATAATAAACCATTCATTTGTATTTCATACAGAGTAATGCCGTATTTCATCAGGATGCACAAACCTGCATTCTGAAGGAACAATACACATTTGGGATTGGATTTACAGCTGTTTAGTAGCTCTCGCATTTGCAGGCAAACTGCAGTACCTGAATGGCCGGGAGGTTTCCTGGCATGCGACGGTGGGTGTCGGGACTGGGGGAACCAGCAAGATCCAGGAGAGAGGGGGAAGCCGGGGGAAAGCTGGGGCAGGACTGAGTCAGGAATTAATAAGGGCCAGCAGAAAAAGGAGGGTGCAAGAAATAGCCCGAGGGGGGATAAAAGAGGGACACTGGGGCAGCTTGAAGCGTGGGAGGAAAAATGAGGGCTGTGGGGATGATGCTGGGGGAAACAAAAAAGTAGAACTTGGGGACAGCCAGGATGTAGACTGGCATTGCTGGGGCATCACTGGGGCAGGGAATCATGGCCCTGGGGGCTGAAATGGGGTCCCGGGCCAGGGGCAGGGTTAGGGAATCCCAGGGTTGGGCAGGGTCCATCTGATCTGGTGGTGCCCTTGGGACCCTGGTTATTCTGCCCCCTTTTCTGCCCTTATTTCTCTCCATCCCACCCCGTCAGACTTCCCCAATATGTCCTGTCCTTGCAGGGAGCAGGAAGGGCTGGAGGGGCTGATAGGAAGGTGTGGGAGGAAAAGCCAGCCCAGATCCCCTGGGCACAGCTGGCCTGGGGGACACCGTGCAGTCTGACCACCTCGGACAACCGGGAAGTCAGCTTACCCTGCTCCAAACACCTTGCATGAGCTCTCATATTAAATCTACCTCCTCAGTCACCACATCTGGAAAAAAGACCTCTGAGCCCCCACAAACAGCAGACATTTTGATGAAAGATGCTCGAGAAAGAATATTTTAGTGAACACACAAGATGCCTATATCTTTGGAAAATGAGCATTGGCCGATCAAGAAATTACCAATAGAAATTTCTTATATTAGCACTTTTTTTTTTCTTTTTTTTTTTTTTTTTTTCCTCTTTGCTTGTCTTGGTGGAGAATAACATTTCATTTTCAAACCACAGTTCTACATTTATCATCCCTGATTTGGTAAATTGCCTCTTGCAGAAGCGGTGTCTAACCTACCTTTATTTAAGACTTTGCAGGATAATGTGTTTATGTTGGACTCAGAGAGGGTCACAAAAAAAGTGACAGGTGCTGCAAACACATTGAAATGGAGGTAATGTAAATGATTTTAGATTTAAAATATTCCTCCTCAAGTAACTTCACACTTTCTGAAAATATTGTATTGTCAGTGAGACTTAAATCTATAATCTTGAAAGCAAGAGGAGTTTTATTGTCTTTCTCCTATTTTTTCTTCTTAACAGGGATCAAAATCAACCTTTCAATAAGCCTCTCTTTGTAGTCAAAATAGAAGGACGTGAAGATACCTCTATAATCAGAGTTGGCTCAAGGCTTATCAGCAGGGTAGGCAAAATTTAATTTTGTAGCCCAAGGATTTTCTCTTCATCCCTGGGCAGGCAAAATTCAGCTGTGTGGTAGAGGCAGGGTGGGTGCCTCCCAGGACGTATTGCTCCTTTTCTACCCCTATCCTGATCCTGCACAACTCTGGGGGCAAAGGCTGGGTGGGCAGCCTGCTCCTGCTGCTGCAGCGGCTGTCCCCGTCCCCTGTAGCACGGGCAAGGGGCTGCTGGCTGCCCCTGGCAGGCCACCTCCTTTGGCAGCCAGCAGCTTTGCCTGTTGCCCAGAACCAGCCCTGTCTGTAATGAGGCACAGAAGCTCGCGCCGGCAAAGCCGAGCCTGAAATCATTATCTTGGAGCTGCAAACGCAGCCTCACGCTTAAATTAAAGGATGCAGATAATTGGGTTATCTCGTATAAAACAAATTCTGCCCTGTAAACCATAACCAGGGCACACGATGCATACTCGTGGTGCCAGCCGGGAAGGAGGGGTGTTGGGACCAAGGCTGGCTTACTCACCCCAAGCCGAGAGAGAACTGCTTCTGTGCCCTCGGCTTCCACACCTGGACTGCAGGGGATCACAACACTCATGCGCATGCCCCCCTGTTCGTGCTCCATGGCAATACGATCAAGCTGATGCTTTCCAGTGGAATCAATAAGAAAGGCAGAGGGCATCAACAAAATCATTAACAAATTTCTCTCAATTATAATCTAGTTTCTTCAAATACAGCTGTTGCTGGAGCCTCCAGCCAGAATTAATGATATGGAAAATCTGAAGGACAATAAACAGTATATTTGTGAGCTAGAGGGATCAGAACAAACAGTACACAAAAAGGGAAATGTCTAAGGGGTTAAATCTTTAATAAACTACTGCTCCAAAAGCATTTGATAAGCTCTCCTTCAGATGCTTCACTACTACACTCCCTTGTTTTCAGAGTCAGGCTGGTCTTTTTCAAGCCAAACATGTTTCACAAGACAAAACTGTAAAGGAGCCATAATGGGCCTTTAACAGAGACATAGATTGTTGCCTTATTTTTACATTTTAAAATATATTTAAAAGAACATGAATGAAAATATTACACAGTTGTCATGGCTGGAATTCCTCATTCCTCACAGGTACACAGTGTTCAGTGTGGAACATACCAGTGTTCAATAATTTCTGTGTTGTTATTTATTTATTTATTTATTTATTAAGTGAATCAAGCAGGTACATTTTGCAATTGTTAGTACTAAGGGTAATAATATACACACACATATGCATCCACCCACATAAGCACGGAGAGGTTAATGCTGATCTAAAAATATTTTGCATGGCACAAAGAACACAGAAACATTGTCAACAGAGCTGTTGGAAGACACGGCAACATTTAATGGGAAGTTTGCAGTCTTGGGCACGTGAGTGCAGGATTTAATCTGTGTTCATCTGTCCAGCCTGGGCAAACACTGCATTTACCTCTTTTAAAGTAGTTTATCAAACGCTTGAGGATGAAAAAGGCTACAACCCCTGTATGGCTTAAATAAAGGAGCCCACAGCAGAGACGAAAAAGGCACATTTATGAAGCCAGGAAGGAAACAATAAGTTTTCTCAGGCCTGATTTCATGTCACAGGTGCATTTTTGTTACTTTTGAACTTGCCAAGAGCGACTCAAAATGCAGAATTCTAATCCCCCCAAGGCTCAGAGACAATCAATCACTGATGAAGGGGAAATGCTGAATTCCCAGTATCTTGCCTTCTCCAAGAAAGCCTGTCAGCTGTGTAATGCAAACTAATCTGTTCCAAGAATCAGCTTTTTTGTTTCTTGCCCTGGTTCACGTACATACACACATCCAGGGGGAAAGAGAGAGAAAGACGGAGAAAAAGAGAGAGAGGCCACATCCACACATATCAATGACTGCTCGAAGAAAACAGCTAATACATGGAGCTGGAGCTGGAGCAAGGTGGGACTGCTCCGCGATTCTCCCAGTGAACTGCGGCTGAGATCAGCCCAGAACCAGCAGAAATAAAACACTGCATAGAAGATGAAAACCAGGGCATGTTTTTCTACTGGCTGAGGGAGGGGGAGAAAAGCTATAGATCGTAGCTGGGAGAAGCAGATGGCAGTGTATTAAGAGGACAGGGCACTGCTGCTGTTGCAGCCGCTGCCGCAACTGCCACAGCTCAGCTCTTTCCCATCTGACAGAAGGGCCCCTGGGCAGCCAGGCATGAGTCAGACTCACGTGCGTTGCACAGGCGTCTCTGGAGGACCCCACTCTTCTCCTCTCATTTGTGTCACGCTGCTTCAGGGTTCGAAGCGAGTCGTGCAGCCCCGGCATCCCACGAGCACCGTCCTTCCCAGCAGCTGAGCCACGGCCAGCCCCCGATGAGCACCCTGCAGATCGCACAGGATGTGCCCCCACAGTCTCTAACCGAAGGTGCCACTGGCATCTTCCAAGTGCTGCACCAAAAAGGCTCCACCTGCAAACACGAGGATGAGCAGATGTGTTGCAAACCTTCAGGATTTAGCAAAACCACTTAAAACTCCAGGTTACCCTTTAGCACGGCTGAATGGTCTTTGTTGGCTCTGGAGACATCTCAGCCCCTGACCAACACTGGCCCCAACCCCAATAGACAGAGGAAGCAGGAAGACAGCATTTTAAAACTGAGATTGGTGGAAACACATATCCCATGTATCCCACCAACCGCCAGCTGCTTGCAAAAGAGAAACTAAGACAGCGATGGCACCCTGGGTTGCTCTCTTTTACACAAGATGTAGCTGTTGGTTTGAAGCTGACGAGCAGTTTCCTATCCTCAAAATGCTATTTTAAGATCCATACAGAGCAGTTGGTGGACAAGCTGTGTTGATGAGGAAGAGAAGCAGCAAATCCATTCCACCTTCATCACTCATGCTTCCTCCTCCTGGAAAAGAGACCTGAGGCTCCCTGCAGCAGGCTGCTGCCCTGGCAGCTGGGAGGGGAAGGGGCACCCCTCTGCTGAACTGGTCTGCCCTCAAACACCAGCCTGCTGGCTGAGGGCTGTGCTAGAGGAGGGGAGAAGATCTGGATGAGGATTTAGCACTCTCTGTGCTTTGATACTTTCTGGGGAAAAAAATAAATTAAAAGAAAAACAGGGTTACGTAGCTGCTGTCATGCAAGCATTTTATGCAAATCTTATCTTTGGCTTCTGCATACTGGTACATAATTTGCATCTGATTATCAACTTTGGGTCTATTGTTTTTTTCTAAACAGAATTCCTGCTGCTGAAAGGTTTTGGATTGACAGCCCTGGTGAATAAAGTCATATTTTAAACTAGAGGGGCAGGAGAAAACAGCTTCCCACACAGAGTGCCCTGCCATTATTTCTTATCCAGGGCCAACAGAGAGGATGCTGGCCATTGGCCTCTTCTGAGCCTGACAGCTGATGTAAAAGGAGGTTGTGAATATGAAACCCAGGTGAACTTCCTACAAAGACAACCCAAAATCCCTTAAAAAGGAACAGGTAGTCTGTTAGGTTGGATTCACGATCATTCTGCATGCACAAAGTGTTCCAGTACCTAACTGGCTTTCAAGTGACACCCCAGCATCATGAGAAAATTTACACCATGGGATCTTCACAAGCAAAATGAAAACCTTTACCATCTTGACCTGGAGGAGAGGAGTTTTTTGTTCCCCCCAGCACGCACACAAACACTGCCAGTTGGATATAGCCCTGTCCCCGGCAGCAGCAACACGTTGGGACCTTTTCCTGACCTTTGTAGGGTGTCTTGCTTTGTGTCAAGGCAAGTCAAAACGACTTGCCTAGGGTTAGAGTGGCTCAGCCATTGGCGTTGATGGTTTGATTTCAGTTTACCTCGGTTAAGGTAGGCTCAGTTACACTACATTAGTAGAAGCTTTTTGGGAAACACTGTGTAGAAACCAATGATAACCATGGATCACAGTCTTTTAGTTCTGCAGCCTCTGGACCTTATCTGCTGCCTCCTCTGTGTCTGGAAAGATGTTTTCTTCCCACCTTGAGCAGGGGCACAGAAATATTCACAGCAGCTACAGGATGAGATGGGGACTGAACTAACAGCCTGGGAAACAGGGCTGCTTCCATCAAGCCAAAGAATGAGGACTAATGAATGTTAATTCTGATCCTTAGGCTTCAGCAGCCACAGCACTGAGCGATATGAGTCTGTCCACTTGACTTTGGGACGGATGGCTGCTCTAGCTGTATTTGTCCTGTCAATAAAGTATTCAGCCCCAGTAACAGCTGCTTCTGAAAGAATGCCAGATTAAGACAAATAATACAGACTTAGTGCTCTTTACATGGATTGCATGGGCCGACCCAGCTGCAATATGCACACCCACAAATCTTCTCAGCTCATTACCTCATTGAACATTGCTGCTCCTCTGTAAGGACAGGAGACAGGCGATACCCCGACAGAATTTGAACACAAACGTGCTAAGTCAGAGCTGGAAATTGCTGACTGAAAGCTCTGGGCCTGGCCAGGAAGGGAGGTGGGCCCCTCCAGAAACACACAGCCTCAAGGACACGTGGCAGCCCTGCTGGACAGGACCCTTGCCTTTGCGGAGGAGGGGGAGTAGCTTTTAAGTCAGCCCTTTTTATTTCTGCATTTGCTCTTTGCTCAACACCCCCTCAGCATTTCACTTCTCTGCTTCACTATATGGCCAGCTGTGGATTGAGAAGGCAGGAGTATGCATTGTGTAAATAAAGGTTGTTGTTTTCCTTTGAAGTATGCAGGAAGGCTTTGAAAACGCAACTGCAGCTGTTCCCAACAATCTCAACTTTCTGCTCTATTTCTCTGGTTAACCTTGCTGACTCAAAACAACAAAAAGCATAGCCTGGAGGAAATAGTGCTCACTGCTTTCTTAACTTTCCAATGGCATCTTACTGGAGATATTTTCTTTTTGTCAAGATCTTTGAAGTCCGTTCCTCTTTGTTTGTGTGGATTCCCATTGAGACTGAATGGCTCTTACCAGCTTGCTTCCCCGGGCACGGGGTAGGAAGCATGACTGCCTTCCCCAGGTTATAACAAGAATGAAGAGGCAGTGAGAGGGTTGCTGAGATGTCAACAGTAAACAAGTCAACACAGAGATGTGGTTGATTTTCTGAGCATGCTGGGAGTTAGATGTCTCACAGGCGTGTCCCAGCCAGAGAGCCAAGATGTGCTCTATTAGCCCACCGCTCTACTGGTGAACAAGTCTCTCCCTCATCTTGCTTTGCAATCAACTCAAGAGGTCACTCTTGACTCAAGCAAATTTGCTTCCCACACACACTTTTGTTTCCCCTGCTCCTAGCTGTATTTACAATATAATTGCTTGGAGAAGGAAGCGATAGGAGCTTCACATCAAGGCAGGCTCCTGCCAAGCTTTGCTAAAATATCTGCCTGGCTGAAGAGGGTGAAATCTGCCAACAAAGTCACTTGAGGGAAAGCAGACGGTCTTCCTTATACCCTTCCCACTACTGTACTGCCAGGCAAGAGTCCATCTCCCCTCTTTTCTGACCCAAAGGAAGCTGGTTTGCTTGTCCGTCTCAAATGCTTTACTCAGAAGGGTTTTCCACATGCTGGTCAGTGACTTGAGGAACCACCATCCCATGTATGCAAGGTATAGATATTGCTTCTGCTGAGGTACAAATCATGAAGGTGAAGACCATGAAAGAGAAGGACATTTGTCCTTCCTAGGACACCACATCATAGAGCAGGCTAAAAATGGGAAAGACCGACAGCTGGGGGGATGTATCTGCCAAGATTTTGTTGAAATCCTGTCCCATGGATGGAGAAATAGGGCTCATCCTGACCAATTCAACAGAATACACCAACCACTCACCTACAAGGATTTAACATCACCACCTCCTGCCTATTTCTCTTCTTTAAGGAAATATCTAGTGCTTCAGTGGAAGATGAAGATAAAAAACTTGTTCTGCCTTCATAAATCTCAGCCCATCCATCCTAGAGGCACCAAATAAATGGAGGTGGAAAGAGCTGTATAAACAGGCCCCTTGAACATAATTGAAGGACTAGACTAATTTGGCTTGTCTTTATAACAGGCCAGAGCTGGGCACTAGACTTACCCACAACAGATAAAGATGAGTAACTACATAATGAGGTTAAAATATTCATTAAGCTAATTGCATGTTAATTAAGTAAAGGATGCTATTAGGGATCCATTGAGCTCCATCTGTGTGTGCAAACAGGAGTGAGAATAATCACACCAGAAAGCAGAAGAGACAGTGACAGCTCTGGAGCCCCCAGCACACACAGGAACCACAAGGGTCAGGGGCAGCTCCGTGTGCCAGGGGAGCTGGCAGCCATGAAGGGGAGAATGGTTTCATGAGCAAAGGGGGAGCTGGTAGGGAGAAGCTATGAGAGTTGTTACAAGCGATCACTTTATGAATGGGCATTTCCCCAAGCTCTGCCTCCCAATTCCAGGTATGTAAAACAGGAACTACAACTACATCCCCAGTGAGAAAATTCATACAAGAACTTGGAAACTCAGGGTCTAGACAAACATATCTTTTCTGTCCTATCTGTTGATTTTATCAGAATTGCTTGCAGGGGCAGAGATCCATCACACCAAGAAAGCACCATGGCATTCAAGCCAACAGGCCACAAGGCACTAGAAAGGCCCATTTTTGAAAATGGCCTACAAGAAGGCTAAAAATAAGGAGGCAGAAATTAGTTTTCCATTTAAACTTCCTCTGTCAGCACCACAGAGGATAGTTTCTAATAAATACTTTCTTCAAAAATATTCTATTTGACATAATTATGGCCAACAGTCCATAAGGCAGAATAGGGAAAATGTATATATATTTCATGTTAAAATTCATCAATAATGGAAGACGAGGATTAAATTATGTAACTGCCACCTTTAAGTTAAATAATATTTTCAGCAAAAGGAAAGGGAGATGGGATAACTCTATAGCCAACTCGTTTATTTCAGCATATGAATAATTTAGGCAAATAATACAACAGCTTTTTAGAAGATTCAATGAAGAGGTTGGGTTAGAAGGGACTTGCACTGCATTTGGAGATTTGAAGGACTGGGAGAATAATTCATATTCAATCATTTATTTGATTAATTTCTCCTTTCTTTCAGGCCACTAATGGGCAGATCGTTCTTTTCAGAAATGCACTTACCGTCTGAAGTTACTGGAATAAATCTGGTCCCCAGTTCCCCTTCAGTGGCCATTCTCTTGCAAGTAGTCACTGTGCTAAATCGAAGTAGTTTTGGGTGAGGATGCCGGCTCCCCGAGGTTGTTTGATCTCAGACAAGTTCCTAGAATACCTTCCATACCTTCTGCAATGAATGTAAACTTTCTTTTTCCTTCAATAACTGCTTAGAATTTCTGCTTTCACAGGCAGACCTGCCAGCTCACCTGGCTCATCCTGAGTGGGTAGAAACTGGGGGAGTGAACATGGATAAACCAGATTCATTAGCAAATTCAGACCATTATTCATGAAAAATTAGTTTATTGTACTAGCCTGTCCCTGGTGAAGCTGGCATTGATCCAAACCACCCTTCTGATGAGTGGGAAGGAGAAGAACTACCTAATTCATTCATAACTCTGTATTAAAACCTGACAGATGAAGCTTTATCCAGGGGCTGATTATTGTCATGTGCAAAACAAAAAATCCCTGTAGAACCTGATAAGCACACAACCGTATGTGCTCTTCTCCACAGTCCCAGAGCCTCCCAGACACACTCTGACTCACAACAGATGCCCAGGAGAACTGGCACAGCTCTTCCCACAGGCTCCTAGAAAAAACCAGCTGCAGAAGTTAACCAGATTTCTCTGAGCCACTGGAACTGCTGGCAAGAGGATGGGATGCTGGTCTTGGTATGATGATGACTGCATAAGAGCAGAGCCTGGGCGCCCAGAAGCCATTCCTGTGACTGACTCAGCAGGAAGCTTTGATCCTGATTGTTTTATGGCTGTTAGAGGCCTGTGCCTAATGATTTTTTCCAGGGTGCCTGCCCATTTCCAGGTAGATAAATCCCTGTGGAATGAAAACAGAAGCTCTGCTTGGCACTGAGCTGCTGCCAAGCTAGAGACCTGAGCAGGCAGACCAAGGGCTTAGCTCAGTCTCCATGGCCATCTCACAGTCCACATCTGGAGAAGACTGTTTTGCAGCAGAAGAGATGGACAGCGAAGGGAACAAAAATGCATGGTACTTCTACTCTGTCTGTAGCAGTAACAAGCAAAGAACACCCAGAGCCTATTTAATTTTGCATTCTATTCCCCTCATTCAATGAAAAATTAAAAATAATCAAAACTTCTGAAAATATTTGCTGTAGGTTTGAGATGCAAGTGAAACCAAGGGAGTTCACATGTGTGTGCAAATGGGAGAAAGAGCAAGAAAGAATGAGAGAAGAAAGGTAGGTGAGATGGAGACTGTTGTTTTATCTGAGCTGCTTTATGAGCTAGATGACCTAATAAGTCTTTTCCATCTCTAATTTCTCTGCTTCACCTATCCCTAGTTTATCATCAAGAAATCACTTATGCAAATTCAATTAAGTATTTAACATTTTCCTTCCTGTGTTTCCCTGCCTCACTGACTTTTCATCCCATTTCAAGTCTCGGCTGACAACATCTCTTACCTCACTGGCTCCCATTTCTACGTCTTTACACTATTAACTCAGTAACTGTGTGATTTAATCCAATGAAATATTTTGGGTTTTCACTGTCTCTTAAAGGAGAGACGAAGTGAAGCTACAGTGTACTGCATTAGCAAATCCTTGCTCACAGCTGCTGGGTGCACCGATGTATGCTACAGGGACGTAGCACGCTGACCGGGCAGCTCTGGTGACCTGGCCTCAGTGCTACATCAAGTCAGGAACAAAAATGAGGTTTTCCTTTCTTTAGATTGTGTTCACTTTAGCACATATGACATATGGGGCTGAGTTTAGCCAAGTGCATTTGTAACCTCACGATAGGAAGAGGCAGGTTATGGTGTGGGCTGGAGAAAGGGGAAGACCAGGACATACAGCAAAGATATGTATGCACTGCACAGTCTTGGCCAGAAGCTACCATTCTTCTGGGCTTTAGAAAACAATTTACCTGTTTAGCACCTTGGTTTTTATCCTCCTTTTTGCTATTCTTCTGGATTTTCACTCTTTCCAGTGCATGTTACCCCCCTCCTCATGTAAACGCTAATGCAATTGTATGCAAACTTGCTCAAGTTGAAAAGCAATGTTCTAGAAAGGCTCAGGAGCAAGTCACAGCTAAGTGCTTAATTATATAGTACTTGGAGTAATTTTCCTTTTCCTCTGAAAATGCACATTGGCTCTGATTTTTCTATCTGCAGATTGTAAGCTCATAATTAGCAGTAAATTACTCACACAAGTGACAAATTTTGTGCTTTCAAGTAAACAGACAAAATACCCACAGTTTACAAATTGCCTCTTGGTGCCGCAGACACCTGGCTTTTCCTGCTCCTATCTATCCCTCTTGCTGGAGGGATAGAAGCAGCAGAAAATATCTCTTCGAGGAGCTTGGATGATGACATCAATTACCGAGTTACCACAAAAAGCTATAAAAGGCAACTGCTGAGCTAATGCTAGCCAGTCCCCTGGGACTATGTGTCTTGGCTGGGTGTGAGCAGGAGTATGCCCCTCTGCGGGCATGTCCCCAGCCTGCCTACTCAGAGCTTCTGAGGACATCAGTAAATCCTTGAAGGATGACCTGCAGAGGATACATCCAACCCTCTCAAGAATGAGGAAGGAATATTAAATAATATGTTCTCTTGGGAAGCTGCTGCAGAGCACTGGAGGAAGGTGAACTTGCTGAGCTATGGTGGAGCAAGGGTTGGAGTAAGCATTAAGGGAGGAACGAGTTCCTTACAGCCCAGTCTGGTCTTGGGTAATGCTGCATGGTGAAGCAATAGTGATACTGTTTGTTAATCACTGTTAAACACTATTTAAATGGCACCAATGGCCAGATGTCTTGCTGGGGAGACAGCCTAAGCAGAATGAGTGGACTTCCAAGTGAATGAGTCTCTGATTTTTCAATTTTAAAAGTCATCATCTAAGAAATGGCTCCTGGAAGAAGCCCCAGAGATGGGTGGAGCTGGATGGAAAATCATCTGTCCTGAGTTGGCATCTGTCTGAGGCTCAGAGAATGGCAACAGTCCCATTCGTCTGGTTAATGAGCAATACATTTTCAGGGATCTGACCTGATGGCCATCAGTATATCTACCACATAGCAAGAAGATGTGTCAGGAAAAAAATGTCATGGAAATTATCAGAGAGATAAAATTGACAACAGAAAGGAGGGCTTATTGGAACATGCAGTTTATAGTAGAGGAACAAAAAGAAAATGTGAGGAGAAGGTGCTGGGCAAGAGAGGTTGTTTAGTTTAATTTGACAAATAGCAGTGTGTGCAGTGGCAGGGTAAGCTTTCTTCCCAGATGGTCCCAGATCCCATCCCTGGGGTGCTGTCATGGATGCTGCTGGGAAAACAGGAATTAACAAAGGCAAAAATTATACTCTAGTTTTGGCTTCATTGGAAATTTGGGAGGGCTAAACAACATATTCTACTCAACAAGCAGGAAAGAACAAAAGAGGAAAGGAAAGACATTAAAAATGAAATTGTTTTAAAAAAAAAAGAAAAAAAAGGGGGGCGGAGATTACATGGAAAAACAAATAATAATAATAATAAAAAAAAACATTAAAAAATACCAAAAAAAAAAACACACAAAAAAGAAACAAAAATAAAATAATAATAATTAAAAAAAGTAAAAAAAAAAAAAAAAAGGTAACCAGAAGTTGAAGTCAGCTTGGTATCATAATCCTTCCATTATTACATATTAATATGTAAGGGATGTTTGCACAGAAAAGATAGGATAAAACAATTAGTCTAGAGCATCCATCCAGAGAGAGGCAGTTCTGTACTATATGTAATATCATGTGAATACATTAGAAACAGGGTTGATCACAGAAGTGTTTCACACTAAATTCAGTCACATTTTTAAAGGTGGACTGAAATTTGCTTAAATATACATATTTAGGAACACTGTTAAAGTTCTTGAATAACTACTTTGCACTTTTGTGGCAACTTCCTTCTGAAGGACTCAAAGGACTTTACAAATACGAATGAATTAAGTTTCTCCAACCCACTGTGAGGGAGATAACTACAATTACCTTATTATACAAGGGGAGGAGGGGAAACAGCAACACAGAACAGCTAAGCAATTTGACAGAAGTCACACGGTACATCTGATGGTCTGAAGAAATTGAAGAATGAAGTTGTTAAGACGCTACAGAAAGTGTGCAGCCTGGCTGATATTGGCTCTAAGGAGAATCAGGGGGTGGAAACATTGCAGCAGCCCTCTGAAATGAGTGCCTGGGAGAGCAGAGTGGGGTGTGTTGGTCACCTGGGATGAAATCAGGACTGGAATGACAAAATGTCTGAAAGTTGCAGATATAACAGGGACTCTGGAAGGGCATTTGCAAAAACACCTCAATCTATTAGCACTCTTTGTGTGTGTCAGCAGATATGGGACAAATGAAAATCGGCTGCTTCTTTTCACTTGGATTTTCAAAACATTCTCAACAGGACGCCAACAACAGGGTAGACAATCAGGTACTGTATTAATGAGAACATCATGCCAGGGCAGAGGGAAACAGGCTAAGGGTCTCAAAAAATAAGTATATAATTTAGCTTCAAGTTTGCCATTTCCAATATGGCAAAATATTAGTAGCAGCATGCATCTAGATTCTAGAAAGATCAGCATTGGTTTGTACATTAGCAGATAATACGCCAAAAATGAGTAGTCAGTGAGGTGGCAATATTTGCAAACAGTAAATATTCCTTGTCAAAGGTGGTGAAATGTGAGGAATCAAGCACTTAACAGTGTAACATTTTTAGCTAACAAATGCAAATTGAAAAGACTCATTTAAATCATCCAAATGTGTTGCCAGGTTTGATATGAGAATGACCTGATGTCTTCCGAGGCTGCATTCAAACTCCTTGTGGCACTGTGCTCCTCTGGTCAGTGTTCTCCATTTGCTGGTGCCTACATAGGCGCTAAGGTGGAATTTCTTACTAAAAATGGTGCAAGATCAGTAGGTAAGTACTTTACGTCTGGAACATTGTGCTCAGTTCTGTATTCAAATAAAATTATAGCAGAAATCAAAGGGGTCCAGAAACAGTCAACACAATTGTTTCAAGGCATTGCATGACTTCCATGTAGGAAGAGAATTAAATGGCAGGTGTATTTATTTTAGAAATCATATGAATAGAATAGGCATTCAAAATAGTTAGAATAAATTATGTAGAAAAGTAAATTCAATATTCCTATTTACTTTGTCTTTCACACTCCAGCACCAAAGGCACATCTCATTAAACTGAGCGATAGGGAAAGTATTCCTTCAAAGGGAATACTTTTCCTCAGGCATCCTCATTCACCTGTGGAAATCTCTGCTACAAGATATCTCTGAGGTGCAGGGTGTGGAAGGATTTGAATAAGAAGATACTCGTGGATATTGAAATTTTCCAGATTTTCAATAGGTGAAGATACAAATGATGAATATAAAAGCTTAAACACTACAGCATGTAAGCCAACCACTAATGAGGGTGCTAGGAAGCATATTTCCCGAAGCAACAATTTTTAAGTGTCCAATGTGAGATCCTTCGAGCCTTCCATTGTGGCTTCTGGTGCTCACCAGTATCAGAGACAAACGAGCAAACAACTGGACAACTGGCCACATCAGACGTGGCATTTCCTGTGCTTTTGAACCTTCCTCTCCTCAGCTTCTTTCTATCTTCAAGGCCACCCTTTCTGTCATCTAAAGTGCACAGAGGTACCACTGAATGATTTAACATTTCTATCAGTGCTTTTTTGGCTCTTTCAAGCAATTGAACTCATGGTGTCCAGTGTCAGGCTCACTGCCAATTTTGATTTGACCTGGTCACAATTTTGCAAGCACTGTCAATGCCAGAGCGACAGCTGAAATGGAAATTTTAATGATGTTAATGAATAAAAGCTTAAGCTGTGCTTCCTGCACCTGGACAGCAAAAGTGCATTTATAATTACTTGCCAAACAAGCCTCCTGGCTGCATTCTATCTGCCCCAGGCAAGCAGTTAACTGAGGTTCTCTCCTTTCACGAAGATTATTTCTGAGTGAATGGTTCTGCCAGTGAAAGGTGTTGGATTGACAGCTCTGGAGACTGAAGTCCTCTATTACGTGACAGAAGTGAAAAAATGTGTAACAACAGTTTTTATTAGGTCACCTAGTTCATCCCTCTGTCAACACAGGATTGTTCTCTCTAATACATTCTTGAGTGATTTTCCCCATACACACCCCTCCTGCTCTTAAATATAAATCCCTAGTTTTTTTCCATTTTGCTGCACGGCTCTGATCCTCACAGTCTCTTCCACACTAACACTGTAGAAAACCCCTGTGTGTGTGTGTGAGTGGGTAGATAAGTGTGCGCATCTTCCAGGCTCCAAGAGTTCATCAGAGAACGGGCAACAAGAGAATTTGGAATCAGCACGGAAGATGCTGAGAAACTATCAAAAAGTAATTTCTGTGTGCCAGTGCTTTTCCTCGTAGATGTCTCCTGGAAGGAGACTTCAGATCTAACAATGTTCTTTTCCTTGCTCTAATGCTAATAAACTACTGGTATTGTTTGGAAACTTCATGTCATCTTGACTCATCTTTTTACCAGGGGAGTGCCCTGAAAATTTATCTTGGCCTTTGTTTTAAAGAAAGAGAACTGGGGGACAAGGGGATTAAGTTACTTGTCCAAGCTCCTAGTCAGTGAGATGAGCCCAGACTTGTCCCTAACTTCTGGCCCAACCTCTTCAAGCTTCTCTGAGGACTGGTTCAATAAATCTTAAGTGCTGATGAATCATTGTGTAACAGGGTGGTGGTTTCATACCAATGCAGTAGGTCCAGAGGAGCCCTGACCTCAAAGACTTCATCCCAGGAACATAGAGACCTAACCAAATCTGCATTGCATAGATTTCTGGGAATTCAGATCTTCTCTTAGTCCTTTCCCCGACCCTTGCATATTGCCAAGGAACAAGATTTATTGCCCCAGTAATCTAACATGATGGTTTTTCTTCCAGGATAGGTTCTTCCCTTGTGTCAAAGTTAAATCAACACCCAGATGAAAATTGGAGCCTGTTTAACCACATGAAAAGAGCTCGGACAGCTGTGACTAGTTAGTACATGAATGGGAATGGTAGCAGAAACTACACTAGGGATGACCAGTTTAAAAGAACGCATTTTATCTCTGTTCTGAAAAGCAATTACCAGGCACCCTTTCTCATCAGATTCCCATCCTGCTACCACTTCATGTTCTAGTGCAGACCTGGGTTAGGCTTCCAGAGAGGCAACCTGAGACCCTTTAGCTTTGAAGGACTAGCATATTGCTGCATAAAATGGCCAAGACAGCTCTCCCAGTCATTATACAGTTTGGTTAGCATTTGGGTTTCTGCCATTTAATTCCATGCATTACATTTATAGAAGCCCCTTGGCTGGCTGTAACAAATAGTAACCAGGTGTGCTCAGTCGGAGGATTACAACTGACTTGTTCATTGCTGTGACAGTGCACATGGCCAGATCCTAGGCCATGTGCTCCAAATCACAGGGCATCTTCTGCTTCCTTTTACACTGGAGAGCATATCTGCATCATGCACTGCAGCTCACGCAGAAATTGCCAGGTTTGCACAGCGTTACTCAGCTGTGGTTTCAGAGGTACGAGGACTGCACTGTGTGGTGCTGTCTCCAGGGGCTTGGTCCTGCTGGGAGCACTCTGCTGGCATTGCCATGCCACTTCTATGACCTGTGATAACATTTTCATGAAGCACCCTGCTGCCGCGTTCGCTCAGCGCTCCAGCACAGCAATGCACCATGGCACCACGTGGTGCAGACCTACCCTTGGGTCACTCGCCAAAATCACTCAGTTTCTCCCAATGTGTGCAATGGCAACTGTGCAGCATCCAGCTGCTTTTATTGAAAAAGTGATGACAAGAAGGTGTAAGTGGTGGTTTCTAGGAGCCTGAGCTGGAGAATGGCTGGCTCAAGAAATTCAGATTGTGAACAGAGTTTAGAAAGTACCCTGAGACTGAAAACAACCTCTATAGGGATTTCTCTATGCAGAAGAAAACTATGTTCATAGGCCAGATTCAGTGAAGAAATAGAGGATATTGGAAGTGCTGAAAAAGAATTAGTAAGGCATTTAAAAGAAGGTGAGAATCTGGGATTTAAATACCAGTTGTGTCAGCTGTCTGGACCAAGCCTGGCCACCTGGCCTCCTTCTGTCTAATATCGTTACTTTGCACTTAGCAGAACAAGGGCTGGCCGGCAGCACAAAGACACTGGGATCTGCCCCGTCCTGGAACAGAGACACCTGGCTCCTGGCCACCGACACGCACGACAGAGCAGCCGAGGGCAGGAGCTGTGAGGACCACCTGGGGTCTCACCCACACCATACCAACAGCACTCATCCGGGAGCATAAGATGTTGTGCCCTGGCACAATTCACGCCTTCTGTAAGTGAACAATTTCCAATGGAGTAACACGAGTGATTCATTCTGTCTGACAGTCTTTCACATGTAAATATTTTATATTCCTATTGAATATTTTTGGATGATTATGAATCCTTGATGTGATGAGGACCTTGCTATGTATGAGATGCAGGAAGCAGCAAGGACTCGGCAAGGAGGAAAAGCATCCAGGAAATAAAAAATAAGATATTACAAACTACAAATTAGAAAGCTGGGAGAAAAACAGAGGCACACATTGTTCTTCCTCCTCTGTCTGTACACTTTCAGAAACTGTCTGGAGCTCACATAAGGAGATTTGCACATGGATAGATGTGGAGTCAGCTGCCCCCCTCTCTCTCTCTCTCTCTCCTGATTTAGTTTTAGTTTCTTTATTCCTGTTGAAAGATGCAACACCAACAGCCCAAAGAACCCAAGACTGAAGTCACTCCAGAGTTAATTTACAGGAACATTTCTCTTTTGTCTTCAGTTTGACTCTGTTTCTACAGTGCACCCAGACACCAAGGCTGTACCTCTGTTTCCACACGGTGAGTCTAGACTGAAGGTGGGGAACTTCTACAAAACAGGAAAAGATTTAGACAAGAGAAAGTTTTTTGTTATGCCCCTATTATTGTTAGTGACAGTATGAGCTTCTGTACAATTTGGACTGCATGAATTAATGCTATTTATCCTTATGTATCCATACCTAAGCTTTCCTTCTTTTCTAACGGTCCTCACGTCCAGAGCACTAGGAGGTGGACCGACACTGCCAATTCTTTGCATAGGGCTATGATTGGCAACACAACGTCAATGCCTGTGGGTCACCACAAGCTGGCTGAGGCCTCACCTGTTGGCCCAGATATGAAAATACATGCCACAAGTTTATCTAAAGGGCATGCAGTTTACGTTGCTGGTATACTGGGTCCTGCTTGTCCCTGGACCCAGAAATTGCATCTCCACAGAAGTCCAACGACAAAGAGCCATGCTGCTACCTGCAGAAGAACTGTCTCCACAAAGTTTCTAGGAAGCAGCAAAGATTCCTTTTCCTTATTTATGTGGTAATGGCAGAGAAGCTAGTATGGCCTTTGCAAGAGTAAAGGCTAATTTGGACAGGCCTTCACTAAGAAACCAGCACAGAAAATGCTGTCCTGTGCCTCATCTTGCAGACCTGTCCACCTCTGCTCACGCAACCCTGTGTCTGCAAGAACAGCCCGTGTGCCTGACTGCTTAGCACATGGCCTGCAGAGGCAAACCGGAATCCCACTGTGTGCCAGGGAAACACAGGGCCACCAGCACGGTGAGGAGAGCTCTCAGCTGGACAGGTCCAGATAAGGATTGCACAAAGGGCCCTGATTATCTGGTTCCCATAGTGCTGGCATCAAAGTCCTGCACTGAGCATTAGGGTTTCCATGAGTCCCCAGGGTGCGGTACATTGACTTCTCTTGCAGTGCAATTTAAGATTGATGAATTCACAGGTTTTAAATCAACTCCAAGCATCTGGGCTGGCCCCTTGATGGAGGCTGTTAACTTAATGAAACTGAAAGGCTGTGAAGTCAGATAACAGACATTAGAGTCTTTATTTACCCAGAGATTAAAGGAGACCTTTCTGAGGTAGCACAGGACTTCTTTTCTGAAAAGTGTAAGCTGCAGCCTGGCAGCACTTCCAAGGCACCCGTATGCACACACGCGTACACACTGGCTGCCAGGAAGGCACGGTGTGCTGACAAGCGCTTGCTCCCTCACACACTGGCTGACAAGCAGTGTGGGGTAGCACAAGGAGAACGTTTCCTGTTAAATGTGCAGGCTCTGCTGCAGAGGCTATCTCGCACCAAAGGAAGGACCACTGAGGTCCATATAGCTATCCTCCAAGAATGAAGTTTTTGACCAGTTATACCCAAATTCACTCAGAAAGTTGGTGGCCGGGCCAAGGACAGAGGCCCACTCTCTTGACCGCCGCCCAGCTATGCAGGGCACCAGGCACCACAGCTTTCCTTCACATGCTTCAAGAGGATGAGCCAGAGCAGTGCTCCAGCTGAGTGAGCCGAGATTTAGTACCAACTGAGATCCTCGTGATCCCCGCCTCATGGTTAATTCATGCGGCATAGCACGTGCATGCTCTTCCTGTGAACAAATGTTGCCCATTTCAACTCCTATCCGAAGGAGTTCCTCTGATAAGCTCAAACCTTATGTCTCCTGCCTCCTCTCTGCTTAACATACGCAGTGACAGTGGCAGGGTGCACAGTTCAGATGCTCCAGTGGCTGTGCAGGAGGCAGGAGAGGCCTGGCCATCTGGCTCACTGCTTTCAGGAGCAAGTGGGAGCCACAAAGCATGCACCCAGCACGTACAGCAGTCCCCAGGCCACCCTGCATGGCATCCCAGCATCACCAGAAATACCAGGCAAAGGGCAAGGAGAAAGGGAGCAGCAGATGGATGATGAAAAAAATGAGCAACCCCCCCAGTCCCTCTCTTCCTTGGCAGCTGCTTCAAGGAGGAGAGAAAGTGTTTGGAAAAAATAAAAAATAAAGCACAAAGTGGCATAACAGCTCAGAGTCTCCAGCCTCACTGCAGCCAGCTTACAAAGGGATGAAATCCCACCAGATTTCACCAACCACACAGCTCTGCACAGAGGGCTGTTAGGGCTGTGTAGCAGCCTCTTACAAGGCAGTAAAGATGTCCTGCTGCCTAGGCCATTTGGAAGAACAGTCTCGAGTGAACCACTGACTGTCATACGTGTTCACAGTTATGCCTCCTTTGTTCAAAACTGCCCCTCTCCCTCACTCACTGAGGTGCACCGGGACAAGTTCTTTATAGGTCACTCCTGTCTTGGAGACAGTACTGCAGAGCCTGGCGTATCTTGCACAAATGTATTTGGATTCCTCCCAGCACCAAACAGAAGGACCCTCAGAAGCATATGATGGAGGATTTCGGTGTCAAAATAACTAAGGAGTATTAGGGAATTTATCTTGGCTAAATGACATGTTTCAATTTGTATGAGGCTGAGGACTATTCCATTTAAGCTCTTATGCAGATAATTTTTACTTCACTTCTCCTAGATACAACCACGTCTGTTCAGCAAAAGTGCAGGGGTCACTGCCTGAAACAGTCTTTCTATTCAATTAGGAAAAAAAAAAAAAAAAAAAAGGAGCTGTTAAGGTTTACCTTTTAAACCTTTTCCAGTTTCAAGCTTTCTTCTTTTAGTGATGTAACACCTCTTTGGATTTTCCTGTGAGCTGAATGCATTAGTTAGTCAGTAGCAAGAACAGTGCATTTAAGTTCCAGGATTATCTTCCATCTGCAAGCAGTTGGGATCAAATGTTATGCTCAAGATCTCATTTACGGTCGAAAAGAAAACACACATATATATATAAATATATATATACACACACACACACAAAAGAAAAAACAAAACAAAACAAAACAAAAAAAAAGAATCCATTGTTAATGTAACTGAAATCTTAACAGTGTGATTCAAGAGTCATAACACTTCATATTTGACTATAACAGGAAAAGGAAGAGTACTTCTGTACAGAAAAAAAAAAAACAACAACAGCAACAAAAAACCTCAGTAATAGTAATAATACATTTGAAGTAGTTATACATGCACTTCTCAGTTTTTGCCTGTCCACTGCTCTTGTGGGTCTTGATGTTGGTGGCTTCTTTCTGACGGGAGGAAACGGGGGTATCACAGTTTGTTATCAGCCACTGGAGTCCTTCAACAGGAAGAATATGATAATTTTGATGGTTTCTTCTTCTTTCTCACTCTAGGATCCTCATGGGGCATTTTTATATGTCTGCTAACATACTTTTACATTTTCTTCTTTCTTTATTGGTCTGCAGCTCCACAATACATACAAATTTATTATGTACGGTGCAGTTTACATATGTTAGGTACTTGTTCTTTGTTTTCTTTGCTGCCTACAAAAACTGTTTTGGCCAGCTCCAGGTTTGCATTGCACAGAGTTGAGTAGCTTTTCCTTTTGAATCTCTGTGGCTCTCATTGCTGGTTCACTCCATCCTACCTGCTGCCTTGCACTTCTAATTAAAGTGCAAAGACCACATCATGAGGACTGTGAAGTTGTAGCAGGACTGCAAAATTTGTCACCTAGCCCTGTCACCAACTTATTGACCAATCTCAAGCAAAACCACACTGTGTCTGCCATTTGTTTTTCCCTGTGCAAGGAAAGGATGACATTGCTTGTATATCTTTGCAGCACTCTGAGAGGATAATACATTGACCTGGATTTGCAAGTGTGCCAGACTTCTGCTCTGACAACTCAGAACAAAGTGGCTCTAAGACTATTTTTCTGAGCAGTTTTTTATTGGGTGCAGTTCTGAGGAGGAGAAGAGAAAACCTGGGGATTGCTGAATAGCCAGTTTAGATAGTTCTCAAGGGATTATCTACCTGCAGGGGCTGGTGAAAGTAAAGTGTGATTCCCTCACTTCTCCCACATGCCTCACACCTACAACACCGTGGATGGGCTGGGGACTGATGTTGGACCTCATCCATGAGACCTGTGTCAGATCCGTATGGGGAACTCCTCAGCAAGCAGGTGCACATTGCCTCTGGCAGGACAACATGATGGAGAAGGACTGATAACCTTTCAGAACCAGTTATAACAGCAATAAGAGGAGCAGTCTCTCTTGCAGCCTGCCTCCCAGACTGAGGATTTCTTGCTGAGGCTCTCATCCTAATTCACTGCTTCATGCCTCAAAGACTGCAACTGCAGAAGCATGCCATTGTGCTCAAAAAACATTTCTAGTGTACAGACACTAGCTCCATTATTAAATTGTGCATTATCCACCGGTGAGTGACTTGTGGACTAAAAGACACCCATGGGGCCCTGTGTGCAAAGGTTGGTACAGCCTTTGGTTATCAAGATGTGGCATTTTGTTTTAAGTTGCCATAGACCATTTCTTCTCCATCCCTGTGTCACACTGCCTATCACAGTCTAGCCATAATTCTGTGTACTGGAGGGTTACTTCTGCTTGAGTTGTGCTTGTGCAAATAGGCAGCAGCACTGCTAAGGACTGATGGACATACATATTACAGGCTAGGGGAAAGCAGAATTCAGCCTTCTTATTCTTAGACACAGCTCCTGCAGCAAACAACAAAAAAGCAAGTAATATAAGTAATTACATCTCCTACATCTTACCCTTCAGCATTAGGAATTATCAGGGACCTGGATGTAGTCCCATATCCAAAATCAGGGTTGTAAATTTTGCCTTCCCAGCACAGCTGACAAGGGGTTTGGGAAGGAAAAAAAAAAAAAAAAAAAAGGATAACTGTTCCTGTCCCCATTCCCTGTTGGAGTAATTCTGTCCTGTTAGTGGTTGCAGAGCCAGAGAAATAGCAGATTGACTGCTTGTCACATTTCTTCTTTGGCAACTCACCCTCCAAAGACAGCACCCTTTCCCTTTTCCATTCTGGGTTGGGAGATTGCTCCTTCCTGCATCCTCATCAGCAGTTTTAACCCTGCCTGACAGAAGCAGCCAATTCTGAGTGTGGCTCAGTCTACCTCAAGTAGCATCACCACAGGAATGGGGAATGGGACCTGCCTGGCTTGAATGCACACTGGGGAACTGAAGGGAAACTCTGTAAAAGATATTAACCAAAATTAACCCATTATAATCTGTGAGAACAATAATGTTTAAATTTACTGTGAACTACTCGAACCTAACCCTCCAGACTGCCTGGTTCTAGGGGAAGAAATGCAGCTTTAAATTGGCCCCCTCAAATTGAGATGAACTGGGAGTTCCCTGAACAGGGACCCTCAGCATGGGCCTTTTCTGTAGGAGCAGCTGGGGAAATAGCTCAGCACACATGCAGTTCCCTTGGAATTGTGTCCAGTTACTACAGACACCCCAGGATCACTGCCAGCTGCCTGTGCAGCCACCTTGGGCAAATTCAGCATTTACTGTGTCATACCCAAGGCAGATTTTCACAAGGTGTCAATTCTGTTTTGCCCAAGAACAAAACACAGAAAGCTTGCCACAGCTGAGCCCCAGAGAAAGAAAGGGATGCTCATCTGCTGTTCAGCATGGACAGGTGACAGCCACATTAGGGAATGTGCGGCCACACACTCCTCAGAGAGCAGGGAAGCACCCAAACTTCTGGGCCTTTGAGCCATTTACAGCTTTGCTCAGGCCCTGCCTTCCCCACCTTCTCCACCCCCAGAGCAGGACTAGATGGCATTTCTCCAGCCAGCCTTGCCCTGCCATGTGTTTTGTCTTTTTCCTCTGTCATAGCTGGATTAACCCTACTGCTCAGCTGGACAAGCTGATTAGTTAAAGAACTTGTTTCATCCCTCTCTAGGGCTTTATTTTTCATCTGTCATTTTCCTCCGTATTACTGTGGGAAGCCTCTGCCTCCTCAGCTTTCCACACTCTCCCCACCTTATGGCCCCCTCCATTCTCCCTGCCATCAGCCCTACCACCCTTTCCCAGACAGGGTGAGGGAACAGGGCCTTCCCCTTTACCCCAGTGTGGTATTTCCCAGTATCCTTTCACCTCCTCTGCTCAGGCACTCCCTTTCACCAGAATTAATCCCCCATTTACTCCTCCAGAACTCTGCTTTTGTGCTCCCTTCTTTCCATCTCCCCAGGGCTCTGTAGGCCCTGTGCATGTGACAATGCTTATGGGCGCTGGTGCTCCTGCACATGCAAAGTCATGAGGCATCCCCTCATATTGGGGTCTCTGTCAAACATGCATGGTAGTCTCAGACCAGGTGTCACTGAGGATGGTGTATGAATGTACTTGCCCTGTAAAAAACATGTGCATTGGTGCTCTTTGCTGGTCAACAACAGCTTTGAACCAAGAAAGGGAGGCTCCAGGACTTTGCAGTCAATCAGAATGAGAGGGACTAAGGCCACTAGCCTTCCTCAGCCTTTTTCAGGGCCAGTAACAAGATCTCCTTGTCTCCCTTACTCATCTCAGCAGTTTGAACATGGCTTTATTTCTCCTTCATGGTTCCACATGGTCTGTTGGTTACTGTATCATGACCAATGCTCACTCCTCCTGCCACCTCCACTCTCCACCCTTGTCCCTTCACATGCCCCTCCATGTCTTTCTCTGTCTCTGAGCAATACAAATGAGTCCTCCGAACGCTGGGCAAATGAGATGTATCTTTAGGAAAAAAAATAAACAGAAAACACACACACAAAAAAAAGCTCATAATTATGCTGCCCCTGTGGCTCCTAGCAACAACCCTGATCACTTTGATTGTACATTGTGACCTCTTTCACCATGCTCCATCTGTTTGTTTTTATACTTTTAAATTTGCAACAGCTAAAGGAACATGTCTTCTTATTTGTATCTAGAGGGTCCCCTGTGCAATCTGCCCTAGTCCTGAGCAGGGCCTTGCTCTACAGGAAAGACAAGTAAAAATAACAATGAAAAGTGAAAGCTGCAGCTAGCAGCACAGCCCTACTTTGGGAGCAGAAAAAGACAATTAAGGAAAGGATTTTCAAATAATCCAAATGAAGAATACAAGGGAATAAATATTTAATACTCAGTCATGCAGCTTCATCCTTTCTAATAATCCCTAATGTTTCTACAGTGCCTTTCAGAAGGGAAAAGTGCATAAAGGGCAGATGCAAAACTGGTTCTGACGGACAAAGGTCCTCCTGCTTCCCCCAGTGGGATAGCAAGTGTGCAGCTACAGCCAAGACATGAGGGAGCTCTTTATGCAGGCAGCCACAGCTGTAACCCCATGGAGGCCTGCTGGAAGTATATATTCTGCTTAAGAAGTAGTTGTAGTTCCTACTCTTACTCTCTCTTTTTTTTTTTTTTTTCTCCCAACACAGCCCATGGGGTCCTTCATCTGTGGGGCTCAGCAAATATTACGAGGGTCAGAAGAAAGTACTCTGCATGTGGAGAGAGGGTACACTGGCCATAGGTCTGCAAAAACTCAGTATCTCCCAGGCAGTTTCTCTTCCCTCCTCTCCCCCAAGCCCTCTCAGCTGAATTCCCAGCACAAACCAGTACCAGTGTGACGAATACTGGTGACCAAACTGGGCTGAGGGGCACTGAGGACAGTGTGAAATGAGTGCCTGTGGGTTGGATTGTACAGAGAGAGGAAAAGACAGGAAGACAGGCCATGTGTGTTTTGGAGGACTCAGAAGACAGTGCCTGGAATATGTGCAGGTGGGAGTATTTTATCTGTGTGTGTGGAAAAAGAGGGGGTTTCCAACAGTCTGGTTTTAACCCCCTTTTTTTCCCTTGCTTGATTATAATTTGCAATTATAAGCCAAAATTAACAAGCCAAGTTCATGCCGAGCAGGTGATATCTGTGCAAAATAGGGGATTTAAATACCTGATATGGAACAGGCCACCTTTAGGGTGTCTACATCCCTCTTCCTTCTCTAAGTACAAGCTTACTCTAACTTTCTTCCTAATAGTTGAGGGCTATTTGCAAATAGTGGAGGGAGAGGGGAGAACTGTTACCAACCAGCTGTATCCTTGTATCTGAGAGCCTATGAGTGTCTTTGGGTGAAAAGAAGTCCCAAATATCAAAGGATGGATCCACTCTGGGACCAATAACATTAATTAAGGGTTGGTGCTAGCTTTCCAAGTCTTGGACAAAGGGGCTGCTCTACCACATTGCCTCCAGAAGCTCTCTGGATTATAAAACCCTTTGCAATTTTCTGCAAAATAAAACATGGATGGAGAAAGCACCCACTTTCTAAGGTGTATTTCCACATCCCAAGAGGAAGATATACTGTCATTTCAGAAAGGCATTTTTCTTCAGCAGTTTCTGTGTGACCATGCGTACAACGCTACACAGTGGCAATCTCAGGAGGAGAAAGTAGCCCAAACAAAGAATTACTGAATAATCCAGGTTGGAAGTGACCTTCCAACTCCTGCTTGTAGTGTAGCTAACTTCGAATCTAAGTAGGGTTATGTAGGGCCTTGTGCTGCTGAGTTTTGAAGATCTTCAAAGATGGAGATCCCACAGCCTCTCTGAGCACCTTTCTCATGAAGAAAAATTTCTCCCTTATGTCCAATTGGAGTTTCCAGTGCTGCAGCTCATGACGACTGCCTCCTATCCTTTCATCTCTGGGAAGAGCATCTTCACTGTCTACCCTTTTTAGGCAGCAGAAAACAGCAATTAGATCTCCCCTTTGCCTTCCATACTTAAGACTAGAAAAACACACTTCCCTCAATTGCTCCTTCTGCATCATGTACCGAGCTCCAAATGTCCACAGTGACCCTGTACTGGACTCCCTCCAGTTTGCCTCCCGTTTCTTTTACTGGGAAATCCCATGCTGGTCATAGAGCACAAGATATAGCCTCATGAGTTACAAATAGAGGGTACTAATTGCTGAGCTCAGTCTGATGTTCAGCTCAGCTTTCCAGATCTGTCCCTAATCAATCCGCATCCTGGATGTGTCCTCTTGCTATTTCTGTGCTTCGTTGCATACATGTCAGAAAAGGGAGGGTTTACTGGTGAGAATCAGGCAAAAATTCCTTCTATACTAAAATAAAAAATAAAATGAAATGATTAATATCTGCAAATTACCAAGAGGAAAGAGATTTTAAATGTTCAGTAACATTTAAGGGCAAATTGTGTGTGTGTATATGTGGGATGTAAGTGAGTAGGTAGCTGAGTGGGTGTCAGTGGCACTAGAAAGGAATTTTTTGATGATTTTTAAAATAAAAAACATTAAGGAGCTAACAGTATGAAATAGCAATTATTATGAAGCGTGATCTCATTTCTGAAACTGGTATGAATTTCAGGCTCTGTAGTTATTACATTTTGAATAAATAGCAATTAACATCTAAGGCTTTTCTATTTCTTCTTCATTTTTTTAAAAAAACTCCTGGCTAACAGACAAACTTAAGCCATTCTATTATTCAAACACCATAGAAGAGAATGTCACGACCCCTAAACCACCACTAATAGCAATATATATATATATACATAAAATAAATCCAAACCATGTTGTCCAGCTTTGAGATTTTGCTGCATCTTCCTGGCCTGACGTGTACTGACCACTTGTGGGTTGTCATTTATTGCAGTGCCAAATGCCTCCAAATCTCTTGATGACTTTGCAGTTGGTTTGTGGTTCAGCTTCTCATTCTAGAGTCTCACTATGAAACTTAGACATTTTTACCCTTGCTTGCAAATAAAACACTTAACATAGGTTTGCAGACCATTTTCTACCATTAGTTGTGTCTGAGCAACTTCACTTCCTGCAGTTCTCTGCCAGTGATACAAATACATATGCTAATTCTTGAAATTGTGCCTGAAGCAGCAGTTGTGAGATGCCCCCACCTCCACTGACACTTGTGAAAATTCATTGTGGAGATGAGGCATATAGAGCTGGAGCTCAGGTCACCTTTCCAAGAGATGTATTGGTGCTGTAGGAGATGTAAAATTGAAAACCAATGACAATGTGGTTATCAGAGAAACCAAACCTAATTCTCAGATGCTACCATTTCCTTCCACTAGAAAGATTTTTCTAACCCATCTTTCTTCTCCCGATGTCTCTACTCAGTATGTCTAATATCTACAACTAGAAAAATGTTTTGAGGGCAAGATGAAACATCTACACCAACGGATGATCCCATATGTTCAGTTTATGAGCCCCTTAAAAATTTATTTCCTGTAGAACAAATGTAAGACAGCTAACAACATTTATGCTCCTTTGTTATCCTTTGCAAGTCATAGGAGCAGTCTGTGGACCTCCAGGACTCTTCAGAGTTTGGACTGAAAACCACAGCAGTAATGTATACAGAGTCGGTATACTGGCTGCAGAGTTGGCAGTAGGACTGCTGCTCTGCCAGTTATGAAAGCTTCTAATAGACAACATATTTTGGTATTAACTGCTATTTAATAGAAAGTGCTATTGCTGGATGACTGATACAAGTGTCATTTTGGGAGAAGAAGTACCTTCACCTGATCCTGAAACATATTAACCTTACTGAGGAAGCAGTGCAAATAGACAGAGGCTGTGTAGTGCCTGCTTTAAGATAACCACAAATGGTCTTCCACCCCTTTCCCTAGGAGACTGCTCTACAGCCACATAGATGCTCAGTCAAGATTTGCCTTTAGACTGAATGATGCAGTTCAGAATAAAATCATGGAATCATTTAAAAGATCCTTAAGATCATCAAGTCCAGCCATCACCTAACACCACCAAGTCCACCTCTAAATTGTGTCCCTAAAGTGCCACATCCATATGTGTTTTAAATACCTCCATGGATAGCAACTCCACCACTTCCCTGGGCAGCCTGTTCCAATGCCTTACCACTCTTTCCATGAAGAAATACTTCCAGACATCTAATCTCAATCTCCCTTGACACAACTTGAAGCCATTTCCTCATGTCCTATCACTTGCTGCCTGAGAAAAGAGACCGAAACCCACATCTCTACAATCTCCTTTGAAGTAATTGCAGAAAGAGCTGAATTTGCTGTTATTCTTTCTTCCCCCACAGTGTTTTACCTATTGCCTTCATGTACACTTTCAAAACCTCCAGTAAAGCAAGCTGGGGTATTTGCAATATCCTCAGAGTGTGACTCTAAGGCTCCAGCTGTCCCTCTCCTTGTCTTCCCACTTGACTCCGCATTGCCTCTGCAAACCACCTCCCTGGCAGTGCTGGATCTGGATGGAGGAAGTCTCCTGGAAGGTTTCCCCTCTGCAAGGGCAGGATTTTCCCACACAGCTGCAGGGACACAGCCTCTGCTGAAGGCAGAAACAGGGAGCCAAGCGGCATTATCAAATCTCTCATTTGCTGCCATTAGCAAGGGTCACTTTCAAGCGCTTCTCCCTTAACGAAGCGCTGGCTGTTCCTTCCTGGCGTTTCATTAAATTGTAAGCTGGAGCAAGCAAAGATGCACTGGAGTGAAAACAGAGAGAGAGGGGCCGCAGCTGGAGCCCTCTGTCCTCTCTTGGAGCCTTCAGCCTCCCCTAGTTGCTTTAATCTTCAGCGAGCTATTTTTTGTTTTCAGGGTTTTTTTTGTTGCTGTTGTTGTTGTCACCTTTCCCTAGCACCGTGCCCATCGTTCCAAAGAGAGGAGTGAATATTTGATTGCAGTAATTAGTTAATCAGTATCTGGCATAATTTTTTCCCTGATTAATGCTTTGAATAATCATTGCAGCCCTATCTGTAGGCAGTCCTGTTATCAGAGTCACTTTGAAAACAGCTTTGAAAAGATAGATCTGCATCATCACAGATAAAATTAGACAGGTCAGATGCTCCACCCTCCAAAACCTGCTTCTTCTCTGATGTTGGCCAAGGAAAAAAAAAGAGACCAACACCACATCTTCTTCCTCCAGCTTGTTCATTTGCACTTCCCTCTAAGTACCATGTGGTAAGGACCTGGGGAAGGAGTACACATGGAAAGTTTCTAGCTCACAGGGCAGATGGAGACACAGGATGGGCTTTCCTGGAAACGAGGACCAGGAAAAACATTTATACAAAGCCTAACCTATCTCCTACCCTGGAGGGATTTTTCATTGCTCCAGGTTAATGCTGAAACAGAGGGACCACATGCTGATCTCAGGGAAGAGTAAGCTCATTGTGGACTGTCTGTGTTTATACCAACAGGAGGAAAGGATGTGAGACATTGTCCTCCCTTCAGGAGTAAATCCAACTTCTAAAGCAGTGTTGAAGCTGAAAGTCAGCCTTGCTTTGGAGGAATGGATAGCACTCACCGGGGATTGCTATAACCAGTCTGGGTGGGAATTTTTCAACTAAAAAACAAACAAACAAAAAAAGTAACAAAACAAGTAACACATTATTACTTCAGAAAAACTGAAAATCTCCAGAATGATACCCCAGTCCCAGTGCAGAATGTCTCAGTAATAGCCTCTTTGGCTTCTGGATGGGATTTCCAAGAGGAATGTGAGAAAGACATCACAAGTGAATGCATGCAATGCTTAGAACACTCAACAAGAGGTAGGGCTCAATGGGAAGGGACCAGCTTTCAAAACCATATCCTCTCCAATTGCTTCTGGAAACCTGAATCCCAGTTCTACTCATCCCAGGTCAGTGCTGTGGTATCCTGCATCTGAGCTATTCTGAGGGTCGACTTCCAGTCTGATCGTCTCTCACCAAAACAAGCAAAATACAGACTGAAAGATCTTGGCTTATTATTATTATCATGCATGTGTGTGTGTGTATGTGTGTGTGTGTGTGTGTTTGTTTGTTTTTGCACTGTGAGGAGAGGGTATTTCTGAAATCTTGAAAATGCTGTGAGGATGGGATGCCATTCCCTGACACCTGAACCACCTGATCCCAGAAAATATCACATCTGCAACGGACACATCGGAAGTTGTGCAATGGTCCCATCAGCAGCTGTGATTTGATTATCACATCACAAAACCCAGGGCAAGAATACAGAGTGTATTTTCCCAGGGTACATTTTTGTTTATTGGATAGAAATATATTGCTTTTTATCAGCCACTGTAAGCTATCAACAGCCATGGAAAACTAGCAATGCTTGCTGTGCTTGTTAACAGTGGCTAGGTAAACAGGGCACGACCTGCTGCCATTTTTGTTAAAAGAAAAGAATGAGAAGATGTGTACAGCAGGTGAAGAAAGTGTCCCTCTGCAACTGGATCTATCATGGAAAGGATGAGCTAGATGGGATAAAATAGGGAGCTACCCAAGCATCCTCTCAGATACAAGTTAAATCTCCTCATTGGACCAGTTCTCAGAAAACCACAGCACTGAGAAAGGATGAGTATCAGGTAGAAATCAAAGAGATTTTTAGATTAAAGGTGAAGAGAGAAGCACATTTTATTCATGAGGACATACACTACATCATTCGGAAGTGCTGGACCCAGCTCCACATATGACCCCACAGACATTAGCTGGAAAAGGGTTGAGAGAACCGCCACTATGAGACTGGTATTTCCTGTAATATACACAAAGAAATATATTTATCAATCTTATAATGTGATATCACAAGTAAATCAGGAACAATGCCATACAGTTATGATCAGACTGTCTTATCTTTATCTAAGTTATGTCCTCAGTTACGCCGCAACTTAAGTAAAAAATTAAGTCTACTGTCTTTGTGGCAATGAGGCCATTTCTTCTGACCTTTTGCCCGTGGAAAGCCTCAAGTCATTCATCTCACACCTCCAATATTTCCTGGACGTTTAACTTCCACTTAGCCTACCTAATGCTGAGCTGACAAAAGCTGTCTTAGTAATGGGTACTCATATGTGTGAAACTACCACCTATACTCCTATCATATTCCATCTCTAATGATTATTGTATAATATTTCCTACTTTGTCTTATGCTTAATACTATACTTAGACCTACTAAAAGAGACGGGATTATATGACATATGAACAGCTATCAAAATGGATAACACTATTCCCCTAGCGTCAGGAAGACTCCCAGAGTGGTTCGGTCTGGCTGCCCAGTGCATTTCTAGTCATGAGAAATCAAGCAGGCAGATACCTACTGATTTCTGGCTCTGGAGAAAGGAGAGCTTAGAGCTGCTTTCTGTCTGTTTAGCATGCAATGGCCACCTGCACAGGAGAATAAAGTAGGACCCCTGTCCCGGAGCAGACCCTACGACAACCCTTTCTCATTGATATACTTGGAAGAGCCAGGTCACTTACTAGTAAAGCAAGTAAAAATCGTGAGATTCATTTTTGTTTATATGATTTCAGAAATAGCTCACATCTTCCAGAGATTGTTTCTGCCTTAATAATTGACCTGGTCCTGCCAATACAGAGATATCCACAGAGGGTAAAAGACAATCATTTACTGATGTTTATTCACTCTCCTCCCAGTGGAGATGCACCAAGAACAGAGTAGCAGACTCCCCTGTCCATTTATTTTACTAGGGGAATTTGTGCTTGGAGCTGCCCAGCAAACCCAGGGCTCCCAAACCAGGGAGAGTGAGGACAGCTGTCCCATCCCTGCTGGTGGCAACTCCACAGCCCCTGGAGATTTCACTGGAAATGCAGGAAGCAGCAGCAATGTTAAATTTAGACCACGTTCGTTTCTGCTGAGGGGAGAGGGGAGCAGCTGCCTATGCCCTGAATCCCCCATCTGATCTATCTCTCTCTCATGCTTGGATGCTTGGGCATGAAGAAAGTCTGGGAAAGGACTAGGGCTGGGGGCAGAGGCAGGAAAGCTGGAGGACCTCTAGACACTTTCATCCCCAGGGAAAAATCTCCTCAGGCTTGGCTGTATTTTTAATCTGCCTGTTCCATCAGCAATAACAAACACAGTCAGAAGAAATAATAACAGGAATTTTGTTGTGTATGAACTTGTTATCACAAAATGTAATCTCTCGATCAAATTAGAGCTGTATTCAGACATTCTCTTTACTGACCTTGGGCTCATCAAGAGAAAAACATTTCCCTCCAAAGGTGGCCTGCTGTTCACTCAGCCACCTAGGCACTTTCCCCTTGTAACTATTGCTCTAATCTGTCTATGCCTAACAACACCTGCCTAACAAGTAAAGTCAAAGCAGCTTGAGATGTTTTATTGAACATTGTGTATGTGCCGTAAAACCACATCTGAATCTCTTTACTATCAGTGCTCTTGTTACTCCCTTGCCCAGGACAAATTCTGAGCCAGAAGAGTTGCAGTCCACCCCAGATTTATCCTACAGCTTCAGATGGCCAGGAATACCTCTTCTCCTCATACTCCTAACTGATGTGTAGCTATGAACTGGAAAGTGACTGCTGTAGTTCACAGCAGGGCTAACAATTTCAGAGGCGAGCAGACTGATAACATTATGCTTGAGGTGTAAGGAGCTGATGAAGTTTGTTAAGAATCTTGGGTGCTGTACACTTTGGTGGAAGACACTCGTTCATCCACTACTTATTTCAGGATGCTCCATCCCTGAGTGCCAGTGCTGAACAGCACACTAGAAGCCAACAGGTCTTGCACCTGCATTCTTGGGGAATAATGACCTTTACGGTGAATGCATGGCAGTGTTCCCTCCTGACCCTTAAGCTTATCGGACAACTCCCTGATTCATGCAGGCTGGTTCTTTGTCCAGTGCTCCAGTAGATTAGTCCTAGCCCACCCAGCAGAAGGTATAGGGCAGAGGTACTGAATGACCCTGCCTTGTCCTTAACTTGCCAGCATGCATAATTCATCACCCTTGGATAACCTGCAGTCCTTCCACCCTTCTGGTGACTGTATCAGCATTTGCAATGCAGAGCACTCCTTTAATTTTATTTATTGAGGGACTGATTTGCACAGCAGGGCATCACTTTGTTTATTCTCTGCTATCATTGTTACCTTTAATGAAGACAATGAAGAATTTAAAATAATAATTAAAAAATATATCTCCCTCAGTTACCGTGGCAACAAGCTGGAGCTTTTTAACACTGCCACATATTCCATCTGTTTCTTTCTTTTAAATGACAAAACAGCTTCCTCCCATACCAGCATTGCATGGAGGAGAGGAGGTTCTCAGGAAGGGGTAAACAGAAATTCCAGCTAATAAAGAACTCATGTTCCTACCCTGAAGGAAAGCCCCTTTCTACTCAAAAGTGGTTTCCTCCCACCAGTGCTATCTAGCATAGTTTTCTCCAGACACAAAAGGGCACTAGTCTGTCAGCAGCCAAGCCTCCAGTACTTTCTTGTTCCCCCATCACCAGGGCAGTAGATAAAGTGTTGAATGTCTCCCTCTGTTTCCTCCATCTCAAGCTAAATCAAACTCTGTCAGCTGCATGTCCTTGAACTTGATGCAAGATTAGACCTGGATAAGACTGAGCCCGGCTTTGAAGGAAAATACAAAGGGCATACTTGTGATAATGTAAGAGAGATGTCATAACAAGGTTCTTCCTGATAGATTTTGGGGGTGGGAGTAAACAAAATATCACAAAATTATTATTTCCTAGCCTCAGAGGTTTCCTCATTTTTCTCTATCCCAGATTTTCTGGACTTTCTTTTCCTTCTTATTCTCAGACTCTGGTTTGGGACTTACTCCAGCCCACCTCTGTTCCCAGAAATTTTTCACATCCTCCGCTTCAACCAAAGCAGACATTTCTTAGCACCCCAAAATGGGCTTTGGTCTTCTTTTTCCTCAGGCTTTAGTTTTCTTGGCAGATAAGCCCTCTCCCCCTAGACTGGCTGGCTGCCACTGCTGTATGTCACACCTGCCTCCTGCTTAGCATCTGACTCCCAGTTTAATCTGGAATAATTTGTAACATGGAGAATCCATCTGAAAGATTTTTCTCTTCATTGTATGGATATAAAGCCAGAGCAATTCTCCCATATTCAGTGGAGACATTCCCTCTCTTATGCTTGCTTGTGTTACCTAGACTAGAAATATGCTAAAATGTTGCCCTTGGTCTGATGGCCTGCAGAGGAACAGCAGTGGACAAAACTGAATGGTTAGAAAGAAAGCTGGGAAGACACCTTGCATGCACAGCAAAAGTGAGCCTTACCTTTAGAAGTATCTTCAGGATCAAAGTGGTTGTGGTCTCTCTCCCTTTCCCTCCAGCTTTCAAGTTTTTTGTTTGTTTGCTTGTTTTTTCTCCCTTTTATCTAAATTTCTCCCGTAGTCTTCTACACTCCTTGGCAGTCATTTTTCCCTTTTTTGCCTAGTGTCCTATTGTTTCTCTCAGAGTCCAGTTCAACCACCTGGAATTTTAGTTTCAGGCAGGCTGTAGAGAGTTTTGGTCTTTTGCCTGTCCTCATATAGCCAGTTTATTGGTTCCCTCTGTCCTTCCAAATAAGCAACAGATTGCAGCTGGGGGAAAAAAATAATAATAATGATAAAAAAAATCTGTTGGCTGTTTCTCTCTGAGAAGCAATCTGAAAGTCCACCCAGTGTTGGGGCGGCAACTCTAACCAAGCTTGAAATGAGAGCCAGCACCTGGCCAGAAGAGGTTAATGCCTTTCACCTCTGCACACATGGATCCTGGCTACAGCTGCCAATGAAATGAGTTTGGTAGGTTCACATTTTGGCAACCACTAAGAGACACCAGAATATCATAATGATGGCAATCTCTGCTTTGGAAAGATTCAGGGCTGAATAGCAGAGAAATGAGACAGTTAGTAGCAAGGACATCTCTGCAGGAAAGCCTGTAGGTCACAGACCAGAGTAGAAGAAGGTGCTGTAATACTGAGATTGCCCTAGGACATGAATTACAACAGGGCAGGCACCTGGTGGAGTTAAAGGGCTAATTGTGTGGTGGTTGCCAAGTACAGAAGCAGTAAGAGTGGTCTCAGGGGAGGATGTTTAGGAAGATTTGGGTATGGACACACAGGGAGGCTATAAGAACAGCAGGTGTTGATGGCACCAAGATGAGTGGGTCACCAGGATCACAACACATCTACCTGCAGTTTCTCAAGAAATAAAAAAAATAAAGGAAAAGATAAAGGACAACCTAAAATAAAGGATTTGTTGTTGTTGTTGTTGTTGTTGTTTTGGTCAACTCTGGTGTCACTGCAGATGTAGAAATACCATTAAGCTTTCTGTCCCCTGCAGAGCTTGAGATATTCTTTCTCCCCTCATCTTCTCCATTAAAAAGAGGTTTCCATAAATACTTTTTATTTTCTAGTGAAGTCAAAGTATTGGGAGATCAAAAGGGATGTTTGCCCATAACCTTGGTGAGCCACAAAACCAGGGCCTTTCAGGATTTTTGTTTGCTGATGTTCTCCAATTCAGAGATCCAGAAAATGAGAAAAGCTGAAGATCAGGGTGAGGAGTGGTTAAGCTTCACTGCTAACCAGCCCAGGGTGGGAAGACTGACAGAGGGTTCCTCAGTGAAGAAGGACTTAGACACTGATGGAGGAGAAACAGAAGAGCTTAGTGGCTATTTAGCAAGTGGAATGGAAGTAGCACTCAATGAGTAGTAGAAGATGGAAAAGCTGGGCTGTTTTTGTGATACCTTGCCTCAGGTCTTCTGAGGGCAATGTGCAGTCTCTGAATGATAAAACACTAGCAGTGTGATTGATATCTGTCCTAAGAGACACTGCAATGAAATTCTTGAGGGCTAGAAGAGGACAACAGACCTTTAACATCTTCTGTAATGCATGGGTGAACCAGGAGGGTTTGGGGTGGAAATGCCACCATCTTGGACATGCTGTTTTATGATTGTCTGTGATTTTACCCTTCATGCTGAGATGTCCCTTTGTGTCCATTCTAATAAACAGGGCACTGGAGCCAGATGGTCCCATCAGCAATCCTGATGCTGGCAAGACAGGAGTACGACTGCACAGCACTTGGCGCTTTATTACTTCCCCCTTTACATGGTGTATAACTGATGGTTGTGCTGCTAAAGAAGGACAAATATGATAAATAACCATGGAAAAGAAATCTATGGAGATGGATATTCTACTGTAAACCATATGTCTCTGTCCAAGTCTGCTGCACAGTCATTACTGAAAACAGCAGGGTAATAAAAAGCAAGATTTCCTACATTTTCAATAATATTTTCTGACCACCTGAATTATCAAGAGTTGAGAGACTGGCCAGAATTGCAGCCCTGGAGGCCAGACAAAACCTCCTCATATCATGCCTTCTGGGTCTTTTTACTAAGATGAGGGAGCCATTGCTGTCGGCCAGCTCTTGCCTGGCACCAGGCCCTCCTCCTCCTGCTGGTGGTGAATCTGCGCCTCCAAAAGAAGACAGTTTTCAATGCAATCCTCATGATCATAAAGTTAAATGTACTGGACCTTGGCATTAGCTGTATGAGGAAGGAAAACTTCATTAGAGAGAGAATAAATGCATAAATGATGAAAAATACAGAATACTAGTGCCAACAAAGTGTTAAATCCCCAATTTCCCTAATGACAAAGTCAACCTATGAGATTTCTTTCTCACTCATCAACGAGGATGTCCTATGGAGAGCAGCTTCTGAACACCCACCTACCAAACCCCACTCATGGCTGGAAATGATATCACCTTAGGTATTCCTTTGCAGACCTGCCTCTATTCCCCACAGCATCACCTGCACCCACTCTCATATTCCAGCTAATTATTCACCTCAACTAACACCCATACAGGGAGGACTTAGCAGAGGCCTTTCTGCTCTAATAACACCCTGACCATCATCTTTCTCCCCAAAGTCTTCTCTAACAGCTGCCATTGCCAAGCCTTCAGTCTATGTCTGAGTTTCTTGATTTATACAATTCTGCAGCAAACCCTTGCAGGATGAAAGCTGAAAGTGCTTAGCAAGGCAAGGACTGAGATCAATGAAATGTAGTGTTTGGTACTCCCAGGTGAGCAGCAAGACACGAGTAAACACAATATGCTCCAAGTTAGAAGCAGCGCTGTCCTTTACCTGCATCCAGGGAGACGTAGTGAGTGGGCAGTTAATTAACTGGTGCCCCCAGACAAGAATGTTTTCTGAAATTCAGTATAAATCGTTGTGAATCTTACAAATCTGAAATCCGAAGCTATATAGAATTATGGTAATTATTGCCCTGTCACACAAAGCACTGTGGGTAGGTAACCCATGCAAATGGAAGTAGCAAAGGAGTAATTTTCCCCTCTGCCTGAGTAGGCAGAATAAAGAGGCCTTTCTCCATTGCAGCTCTGGCTTTTGGGCCTTGGCAAGCTGGGAAGATTACCTTTTTACTAACAACTACAGATGTAATAGAGATTTTCAGTTGGATTTATGCCCCACTGTGTTCATAGAAGTGAAGCATTAAAGGAGAGAAGAGCATCTGCAAGCCATCCTTCCATGTCCTATCATCTTCTAGCTGCTAAGAGGAGCCGAAGGATTTGTTCCCCTACCTGTCTTTCCCAAGCTATTTTTCATAGTGGACAAAGAAGGGCTTAAATATTACAGATGTCTGAAAATCTCGAGGCATCAGCATGGAATGGCTGTTTCTGTTCATGCTAATAGCCCAAAACGAACAGCAGCAGCAGCAATGTGCCATTGTGAGCCTTGCTCCGGTCTCCTTAGCGTCAATCAACTGAAAAAAATGAACTGACGTACCTGGTGTCAAATAGAATCCCAGGCCTTTCTGGCCCAAATCTCCAACTGTTACTAAGACTGCTTTGGCTCCCTCCGTGGTAGCAATGAGAACTGAGAAGGCCCATCCAGACAGCTACCAGCATTGTTAATGTGTTGTTTAACAAATCTGGACCTGAGTGACTATATAGGATATTTGTGTGTTGTGCATAGCAAAGGAACTTTCAAAGCCTCTTGTTGTGTTTGAGACTGTTTGGCTACCAGGTCCATTAACTTAGCTCTCTACGATAGCAGAAGCCAACAGGTCAGTGTTGCATAGCCTTTATTCTGCTGTGTGGTCTTGGAGCAGCATTCAAGGTAACCAGCATCTGGCTGTCTAACTGCTCTGTCTGTTAGCCAAAGCAGTGCATGAATGCACAGTGTCCTATACATGTGGGTTTTTAATTGGAAGGCCTCTCAATCTGTCCTTAAGCTCTTCCACATATTTGGTCCCTTCAGACATTGCCTCCTTTCTGTCTTATTCATTCCTTTTGTTGCAGATGGAATTTGTTATAATACTAATATGAGGGTGAGAAACCAGCTACATTAAATGTCTGCACAGCATGTTGATTATTAAATGCAGTTGCCTGGTGCAAGAGCGCCTGCAACTGAAACCCAACACCAGAGATCTGGAGTCCTCTGCTCCTCATACTTTCATCCAGAAAGACAGGAATTTGCCAGCATACATATGCATGGACATGTGTGTCATCTCTACAGCCTTTTCTGCAACTAAATGTGTAAGGAGTTATCCAGTCAGGCCTGTGTTTGAATTGCTCATCTTACCACAGGAAAAGTGATCCTTTTAAAAAAATTATGAGCAGGTATATTAATACTTCAGGAGGTGCATTTTTTGGAGACAGATTCCAGGGTGCTCCAGAGAAGCTGAGCTCAGCTACTAGTGACAAGACCTAAAACTCACTTTCCATGTTCTTCTGCGGGTATGTCTTTAACACTAACCATGATTATGCTTTGGACTAGCATCCTAGGAAAGCAGATGGGTTTTCCTGGCATTGAGTTCCCTGGGCTTTTGGCTGTTGGAGGCTACTGCATCCTGTTGTGAAGGGAATGTATTTTCCAGTGCCCTAACAGGATTCTATCTATTTCCAAATATAATGGTTCCCTGGTAATTCTCAGGCATGAGGTAATGCCAGGCATGGCTCAGCCTGACACCATTTTACTAAAATGCACGTGTGAAAATAGCCTGATTTCTGCATTGGGTTCCAAGCCAGGAATTAATTGAGCCAAGAACACATAAATAATTCCTTGTTTATTCCTCACTTAAGCTTTGCTTCTGTTGTCAGGCCACAACAGGTCAAGGAGGACAACTGCTCTCCGTACCTCACAGAAAATATTACTCACTATTAAAGAAAATTAATAAATAGCAACACTCCAGATTGGAAGAGGACTTACACTTCTTCTCTTTAATTTACAGCAGTGTTTAATAGTCTCTACCCTTTAACTACACATGGTAGCAGTATCCCTACTACTCTTTAAAGCAGTGGAAAAGTTCAACCAGGGAGGACAAGATGCAGATCTTCCCTGGAGTTTTCTCACACCTGGGACTCCACAGAGGTTCCTCCACTGGGAATTTGTAGAGGTTGTGCTTTGCTTCAAATCCAGGTACAACACAGCTGAAAGCGCGGAGTTTGTGAGCTGAAACCATAGGTTTCTGTGTAAAAGCACCTCAGAGTTAGCGTTCAACAGAGCATCGTTGTTTCAGTAATGCCTTGGGATTACTGAAATTAATGCCTCCTTCTGAAGCTCTCTGTCCTGAAACACCACAATCGGAAGCAGCAGGAGTCTCCAGTAAGTGCTGCCCAATATGCTCTCTTCCTATGTAGATGCTTTTGAGAAGCTCATTGGGTTGTGATTCCGTTTCTGGTCACCAGGAAGTTTGCTTCTGTATTTACATCTCAGGTGGGAACAGGCTAAGCTAGAGGGGAGCCTGTGGGGGGACACAGTCCTGCTACAGTGGGGATGTGGACAGGCTGTCTCTCCCTGCAGGGGGCTGATACAGATGCTCCTCTCCTCAGCTGAGAGAAGGGGGCTGCTCTGGGACTCTGCTACATGCCTTTGCCATTTCTCTCTGACCATGGCTTGTGGCTACTGTTACAGCAGTGCTTCCACCTTAGCATTCCACATTTCTCTTCTGCTTTGTTTCAACATTGTTCAATGAGCAATGACCCCCTTTTAGAGTGGTGTTAAACGCCACTGATATAATTCACAATTGGTAGAGTCCTGCCTCTGTTGATGTAAGACACGATTTTCCTCCAGCCTTGAGATGAATAACCTGTTGAGAACAAAGTGGCTGTTTAGTGGTGTCCAGTAAAATGTTGCAAGAGTATATGGCAAAAAGCAAAGTGACAACCTGCACTAATCAGAAGTGTCAGGGAGACTTAAAGAGTGGGACCATAAATAACCCGGCAGGAGTTTAGCCAGAAAACCCTGTTTAGTGCCCCACTGTCTTTAGGAAAGCTCCTGTTTTTTGTTTGTTTGTTTGTTTGTTTGTTTGTTTCTGTGTGCAGCAAATAAGGGTTTTACCAGAATATTAACAATATCCCCATTCCTATTTAACAGTGCATCCTTGATGCAAATAGAAAGGTATTGCTTGCCACCCACAGTCTATTGCCTTTGTTACTTAAAGACCCCAAGCATTTCCACTTTGCATTTCGCCAGCCACTTGGAATATATATACTAGCTATAAAATGATACTTAAAGAGTTCCTGCACTTTGTACAAATGGCTATTTATGACCTGCCATCAATGTTGTGCTACAGAGAGGCATGGGGAGGGGGAAATTGATGGAGCACTGAGCCTAATCCATCAGTCACTCTGCTGCAAACTCTAAACAGATTTTAATTGTGAGGCCAGATTTACTCCAGCCATCTGTATAGCAAACGTCTCCCCACTGAAACAGAGAAATACTTTATTCTGAATGCTCTTTTGCAATGTATATATTGTATCAATGTCAATAAAATATTCTTCACAGCAAAAATGTAAGCCTGTCTGCTGCATAACAGAGAGTCCCAGTGGAAGGCAACACTCCCAGATTTAATGCTGACTAAACTTCTCAGTTTCACAGGAAATTAATGGGGCTGGGGAAGAGCCTTGCAATTAGAGGAACAGGGCTACAAATTCTTGCCTTGCTGTTGGCTTTCTTTATTGGAAAGATCTCAGTTCTCTGAGCAGGACTGGGTTGACAGCTGGAATTGCTGGAAGCTTTTATTTCTCCTCAGAGCAAGAAAAATAAAGCCACTGGCATTATAAGCTTGCTTAAGCCTCTGTCCCCGGCTCTGCCAGTGCACCCCAGGTTGTTCCCCACCCAGAGCAGTGGATTTACTCCCTGCAACCCCTTTAAACCATGGCATCACTGCTGAGACTGCCAACAAGGGAGCCAATTAGGTGGTGCTACAAAGATGTTGATGCCTGTGGTCTGAGAGCTATCAGCTCATCTCAGATATCCCCTGGATGGCCATGAGGTGGTAGCAGCTTTTAATCACTGCTGAGCTTGACTTCATTCAGACCATTTCCTTGAGCTCTCCAGTCCTTTTGTCTGTCTCACTTCTATGGTGATTAAAACTCTGTTTGCTACAAGGAGGCACTTGCTTTAAATGTTGTTCCTTTCCTCAAAGCTAGCTATGACAGAATTGCTCCAGAGGATCCTTTTGTGAAGCGATTTCCATGTAACATGCCCCTATCTCGTGGCAGGCCCAGCCAGTTGTCACAGATCTCCGGCCAGACGGCACAGTCATCGTCCTGCAGGCCTGGTAGCCAGCCCTGCCCTGCCGCAGCGCGGCTCTGCCCGGCTCTCAGAGGGGACCGAGTTCATAGTCACAGAATCACAGAATGGGTTGGGTTGGAAGGGATCTTATAAATCACCTGGTTCCATCCCCCTGCCATGGGCAGGGCCACCTCCCACCAGACCAGGCTGCCCAAAGCCCCATCCAGCCTGGCCTTAAACACCTGGAGGGATGGGGCATCCACAGCTTCTCTGGGCAACCTGTGCCTGTGCCTCACCACCCTCTGAGTAAAGAATTTCACCCTAATATCTATGGAATTACACTGTCCTCTCTGCATTACAACAGGCAGACCCTTTCTGCCTCTCTCAGGTCAGTTTTAAACTGGGTAGAACAGCTTTTCTTTACAATTCTTGAGGCACCTGCTAGTGAGATGTAGCTCAGAACAAAGTGCCCAGCCTAAGGGCTTGTTTGCTGAGGAGAGGTTGTTCTCTGGGTCTCCCGGGAGCCCAGTCCTGCATGCCCAGTGCATGCAGATGCTATCATTTTCCTCTGTGAAGGTGCAAATCCTACCAGTCCCACTGCATCCACACATTTCTCATCTGATGTTACAGGTGCCACTTTTTCATCTCTTGGAATTGGGGTTATTCCCACAGCTGATGGCACAAGACTTTAGTTTGGTGGTCATTAGTAATTAATCTGAATGGATGCTGGCATGTTAAACAGTGCATACTTTGATTTATAAAAGATAGCTCAAATGTTTATCCTTGCAAGGCTTTTCAGAATCTAATTGGTTTTTCACTTTCTGCTGTTTGCTTGTTCCTTGGCATTTCTCTCAGATGGACAATGAAAACAGATGCATGGCTTTCACTTCAGTTTCTAATCAGGCTTACTTTATGAATTTTGTGCACTAGAAGAGTAACATTCACGTAGCCTTGTCTTTAAGAATGTTTCTTTAACAGGATTTTTCTTAGATGAATTGCAGTGCAATGTTTTTATTGGTCTGAGGCATATTGTGGCCAGGCTTATTTCTAGCAGAAACTGTGTTGGGGGGTTAAGCCTTGGCCTTGGTAAATCCCTTAAAATGGTGGCCACTGAGTAGTAGTTATATGAATCTAAAACATTCATTACAGGTTTCATGTGTGCATGAAGGGAAGAGCAAATAGAGCCTCCTATCTCTATTTCTGGTCAGCCCTGCTTGGTGTCAGGGCAGTAGCTCTCAAGTCACCAGATGAACCAAGACGTCTGCACTGTGTGATTCAGAGAGGTGTGCCAAAAGAAGAAAATAGTAGGTCAGCGTCGGTCCTTCGGCATTAACCTGGTGATATTCACTGCACAGGCAGGAGTCTCGTCTTCTGGGTGATTTTGAGCAGCCCAGGAATGACTCCAAACTCCTCAGGCTTTGCTCTCGCTGGGCTGGTGGTGCATTTCTCCCTTCTCCCATTAGTGGTGAAGTGAGACAAAGAGTGTATGGATGGGAAGATAAGACGGGATCCCAGTGAGGCAGGCCATAGTTTGGCAGTTAAATTTACCATCAAAAACACTCTAATGTATTCTAGAGGCATTTTAAGTTCACTGCATTAAACACGACTGGTAATACAAAAACAGAGCAGAAATATGCCTTTGATTTCCTTGCCTGTGTTTTATTGCTCTGCTGTGTGCTCCATAAACTATGTGAGCATTTACATCCAGGATAAGGCATTAAGTGACAGTGCAATTCAGTGGGCAATGTTCCTGCCTCTAGGGAGGAAGGTCAGTGGTTTGTGTTTTCCTCCAGGCTCACAGCTCCTTGTAGGACAGCAGCAAAGGGCTGGAGGGATATGTTGCTTTTTGGACCAAGCATTACACACAGAAACAATGTGAGATGCAACAGGGTGAAAATGAGGATGCACATCACTCATTTCAGAAACATTATAGTGGGGTATGTACATCTGACACATAACAAAACTTATTAAAATGACAGTACAAAGCCAAGCACTGAAAAATTAGGAAAAGGCAGGAATCTTCAGGCAACCATTAGTTTGCTCCCTTATGCGTTAACCACGTGGCTACACACTGTTTTCCCTGCAGGGCCCTGTTTTATTCACTGCACAAGGTAGGCAGCACTAATTTAATAAATAGCATTTCAGTATTTCTTTTCTCCTTGGTGCTCATTCTGTTTTCTGTCTGGTTAGGTTCCTCATCTCCTCTGCCCCTCTCCCCTTTCCTGGTGGCTGTGCTGCCAGCCACGTTCCCCGTCCTTGCTGGTGTCCCCTGCTGGTTCCTCTCCTCATACTCAACACTGAGTCTCACTGCCCCTTCCCATCAGCACCTCCAAGCACCCTGTCACATTAGTCTCAGCTCCCCTACATCCACCTTGTCCCCTTTCTTCCAGTCACCCCACTCATCTCCCCACTCCTAGACCCACACCAAGGTCCCACCTCATCTCAGGCACTGAGGGCCCAGCCAGCCCTGGCCAAGCCAGGGGAAGAGATGGAGGGAAGGACTGAGGAATGAATGCTGCATCCAGGGGCTGTGGAGTCAGACTGTGACACAGAGGGATGGCCGGCAGGAGGTTTGCATGCCAGTGTGGGACTGGGACTCTGCGGTACAGGCAGATGCCCAGTTCTCATCGGCCTTGGCTTAAAACCCCCAGGGGATTCGGCAGCTGACATCCCTCCTGCAGGCTGTGAGGCTGGGCTCCATCTGATCCTGCAGAGGTGTCCATCTGAGCTAATCATCTGACAAGCCTTTTGTAGTCAAGGCAGAGAAATCAGCAGTCCTGGGGCATGATTCATCCTAAGCAGACATTTAATATAGGTCACATGAATTGTTCCCTGTGAGTGTCACTGACTGTAAATGGAAATAGAGAATATGAAGCTATGCAAGATGAATGCCACACCAGTGGCCAGGAGAGGGAGATCACACCATCACCTAGGCAAAGCCTCTTTCTTTCCACAGTCTCAGCCCAGCCTTTCTCCCTCATCCCCCTTCCCTCACCCAGACCATTTTCCAGTCTGAGTCTTTGCTTGCCACATCCCAGCCTTCAGTCCTTCACCCTTCTCCACACCCCACACCCCCATTTCCTTCTCTCTTGCCTTCACCATGTCACCATGGTGAAGCTCCAACCCCCATGAGGCTCCTGTGCAAATCTGCTTCCCCAGCAGCAACTGAAAGCTGGTTCCAGTGGCTACAGCCTTCAGGCCCCAGTGTACAGGAAATTCTGCATATCCTGGAGCATCAAACATGCCCAGGACAGGTAGACTGTAGGGGGAACACTGCTTCTATGATCAAAGAAATTTCTAATAGGCACGTGCAAATTGCCTTTTCTGGAGGCCAGATTTGGGCCAGGTTCATGAAAATACAAATGGTGCATTCTCAATTCGGAAACTACCCAAGTGCTCAATTTCAAGTCCTATTTCCACAGCACACAGGATGCAGAGCATTTGTAGTAAAAGGTCACCTTCATTTTTAACATGGGCAAAGACATTTTTTTTTCTTTTGGCTTCATTCTTGAAAACTGCTACATCGTTTTGGTTGAAATAGATACAAATGCACATACCCCCAAAAGAAAGAGAGAGGAATCATGAACAATCTCTGCCCAGAAAAATTCTTACATAACTAAAAATAAGATCTGATGTTGGGAAATGCTGGACAATCTTAATTATAGGTGAGGCTAACAACTTGCACATAAAGATGAGACAGTGTCAGGAACTGATGTATCAAAAGAAAAAATGCTAGAATAAATGGATTACATTAAAGTGTATTAAATCACCAGCTTCTGACTGCCCAGGTTAAAAAATTCTGAAGGCACTTAAGAAAGAAGTTTTGAAGAAAAATACATAATCTCTCAATAGAATTAGTTACACAGCTGGAAGATAGCAAACACTGAGCTTACCATTTTCAGAAGCACTAGGGTTAGTCATCCCGGGAAATACAGATCAATATATCTTACTCTGATAAACAAGTTTTGTAATGAAAATTTAAAACATAATTATAGTGCCACTGATTGAGATATGTTAGGGTCTAACCGGCAAATTTTCAACAGAGGAAAATCATGTTTCATTGGTCTATTGGTCTTCTTCGGATAAAGAGGCAGTGGAGAATTTGTTGCTATGGGCTATTGGATTCCTACACAACTTTTGACAAAGTCTGCCTTAAGATAGAAATGCAGAAACTGAGCAGCCAGAGGCAAAGCAACATAATAAATTAGAGCAAAAGAAAATGAAGAGGAACAAAATGGTTATTTTCATTATAGTAAAGCACCACTAGTGAGTTACAACAAGGTTTAGTACTAGAGATTCGTATTATTTAATATATATTGGTGATCTTGAAATGGGAACAAGTAGCATGACAGCAAAATTGGCCAATGAGTACCCGTTACTTAGCCAAGACCATGTGAGACTGGGAGGCCTGGTCAGGTTGGATCAGACCTCTGGTGGGGCCACTACAGCAGGCTGGGCTTTGGGCCTACAAACCCCACTTGGAGCCTACACCACTTTCCTAAGCCTTCAGCTGCTGTGTTTATTTTTCTGACTGCGATCCAAAGCACAGCTGCTCTTAGGGCAAATGCTTCCTTAAAATCATTGGTATTTGCTTGTGAAGCACAGCCCCTGAATCCAGTGGCCTGCACTACTGTAGCTGGCCCATGAACTGTCATTGCAATGACAATATAGTGTCTGTCATATCACTGTATGGAGGGGAGGCTCAGCCTTCCCTCCCAGGAAGCTGTCTTGCACAACCCTTGCTGCATTTGCTCTGGACCAGGAGGCTCAGCACTGGTACCAACAGGGCTGCTGTGCCTGGAAACCTTTGCCTCAAACTCTGTAAGATTTCCACTACCTTTTTAAATAGCGTAGCATCATGTATATTTATAGCATTATAAAAATTAAAATAGTCCTTTTACTACCACCAGTCCACTCTACTCAAGGGTCAAGCTAGTCTAGGTCCTTTGTCCTAGCACATTTGAATAGGATGCTCCTTAAACTGCCTACAGACCAGCCAAGTTGAAGCCAATTGCTCTGGAGGGCAACTGCTTTAGTATCTCATGTGTCTCTGCTTTTGAACGCTCTGCTTAAAGTTGCTGAGGACAAGGCACATCTAATCCCAGCAGCTGGGCATGCATCCAAACATCACAACACCTCTTGGGCCTGACCCCAATTTTTGCTGTGGCACAAACAAATTGCCCATATTGTGCACGTAGTGGGTAATAAACAAGCCTCGTGCTCCCAGATATGCGTCATTGCTGAGTGTGGGGGGCAGAGAAGAAGATGCTGTTTCCCTTGGCTTCAAAAATGTTTCTCTATTGGGATTTTCCCCTCTTCTCTCGCAAAGAGGAACTGCAACACCCAGGAGCTTTCAAAAGCTCTCCACCCACAGCAGATCCCCACAGTGCTGTGAAGGGGAACATAGGGAAGAGGTGGAGGAGGAAGAGGAGCAACATAAACTTGTCAGAAAGCAGAGTCAGAAATGGGCAGTGTTTCCAAGCCCTCGCCTGCAACACGACTTTCAGAATGGTCAGGTTGGTTTAGAGGCTGCAGTTCTGTGATAAGGTTTGGAGAGTGCTCTGAGAAGAGCTGGACAGTCCCCAGCTTGGTCCCTGCGGTATGACAGTGATGTGTTCTGCTGTGGTCTGACAGCAATATGCTCTGCAACCATTGATCCCTGGGCAGTGCCAGCCACCAGGATGCTAGCTGCCCATGCTCTCAGATGGGGCTACGTGCTGCAGAGGTGCTGCCTTCTCCTCTCTGCACAGTCCCTTCCTTTGCACGCAGTGTCCCCAAATGCTCAATTGCAGATCCTGAGGATCCTGGTGATGTCTTCTCATAATAATTAACTGCACAACACATCGTGAAACTGCAGTCACCTACTCTTCTCTCTCTTAATCTTCTTTTCATGTAAGCCACCAGTTTTTCCTCCTCGAATTCCCATTTGGAAATTCACATTTTCTCTGTTTGACTTCTACAAGGGGCTTCCCTAAATACTGCCCTTTTAAGAAGTGAACATCAAATCCATATTTTTTTCACAGCAGAATATATATATATATATATATATCCTGTTTCTCCAGCTATTTATAAATGAAATATTTATAAAGGAAAGCTGATGTCCCCTGCTAGTGAGCACAGGAGGCAGTGAAAGCCATCCGCCAGTGCTCCTAAAGAAAAGCAGATCCACAGAATAGCCAGCTGAGCTGAACTCCAGCACCACTCCTCAGCCTCCCCTTTGCCTTTTCACCCCTTCCTCCAAGTCCCCAGCTACGTAGCAGAAAGGCAGCACATCTTTAAAGGTCAAATGCTAGTGCTGGCTTGCTGGGGTAGGGGAGATTGGCGTCTGACTTGCGATGCAGTGTCGTTTTCCCTAGTGCCCACAGCTCAGTGACAGGCTGTTTTGAGGATGTCACCCCGGAAGCAAGATGGATATTTGGGGTCTGAGTTGGATGACAGCTGTCTAATGTTGAAAAGAAGTGTAAGAGAACGGTAGTGTGGACCTGGCAGCAAGGGACCAGCCCCTTGATTAATATCTTCTTGCGAAGCCTGGAAAGAGAGCCCTCCCCACCCGTCCCCCCATCTGGCTGCCTCAGAGAGCAGGGGGAACATTTTCTGGCACTCTGCTGGCAGAAGAGCAGCCCTCACAGCAAGGAAATAATGGTCAAAAGCAGGGCAACTCTGAGGTACAATGTACACACATCTCCCTGGAGCAATGTGCAGAAGGCACCAGCCCAAATGCACACAGTAGGAAAAAAAACATCTGCCTGAAAGATAGACAGTGCAAAGAAATAAATGAAGCTTGTGTATTTGCACAAGTTTTGCACAAGAAGCTGTATCTGGGGTCACGTGTGCCCATAACTTTGTACCTCCTGCAAATTGTTGAGGTATAAGGGATGAGAAAGAGGCCACCATCCTTCATGCCCAGCTGAAGATTTTGCTAGCTAATCTCCACTGCCATTTGCAGGCAAGGAGAGGTGGCAGGGAATGGTGCAGCTTTCCATGCTGACCTGTTCAGCTGGAGGGATGTGGGTCATGCAGCTCACAGAGCACGCCAGGCTATCTGCAGTCAGTCCCCTGACAGTCAAAACCGGGGAGAGCATCTGCTCCCTCCTGCACTTCACCCAGGGTGGAGTTGTGCCTGGACATCAGCATACACCTGGGGGCGGTTTTTCTCCCTGCATAAATCATCCCTGGGGGAAGGCAGGCATTTCAAGCACACCTCCTTTCTCCAGACACCCCACTTGTCTGGGCAGAGGGCATACAAAAGGTGAGAAAGGGACCTGGCAGGTCATGGGGGAGCCCAAAGTGGAGATTAAACCAGAGACAACAGGAGAGAGATTTCTCCCCCCAGTGGTTAAATATGTTATTTGGGTCCCTTTACCTGAGCTTATTTTTTTTTTTTTGGGGGGGGGGGGGGGAGGGGGGGAGGTTATGAATCATTTTGGGGCATTTCTTTCAGATTTTTCTGCAAGAGGTTAATAAGTTTGTGGGGAAACCCAACAGCTAATGAAAAAGTCCTCAGGTGCTCTGATGGGGAAAATGCTAGGGCCCCATGAGTGGTCAGGTAACGTTCACGAGCAGAGACTATGAATTTCTTGACAGTGTCTTAAGTCCAGAACAGCAACCTCAGGCATCTTTATAAAGCAGCAGTGCATCTTTTCTTATAGGGGTCAGGCTGCCACCTCATCCTGCTCTAAGTAATACCGCAGGGGAACTAAAACAGAATTCCCAGATAGGCTCTGTCAAGCTGTCTTCCCTCTGGCTCAGCTATCTGAGACTTTCAGCCCCACTCTCTGGCCATATACAAGAGCCTTAGCTGGGCACAACGTACTGAGTGGTAAGGGGGGGGGGGGGGAGAAAGTTTGTCTCTTTTTATGCCATTTTGTCAATGGTTTTCTCTATTAGACTTTTTCTTCAATAGGAATTGTTTCAATTTAGACCTCTAGGGATAGTCTGCACATAATTTTTCATACTGACTTAACTATATTAGCTTCAAAGCCAATGTAATTAAAGTAGTATTCCCTCCTCCTCCACAGTCACACTTTAACTGGTATAAAGGGACTCCTAATGGTACCGCTTACATGAAAATGAACTGCATTAATTCTTCCTTCTCTGCACACCTGTATTACCATCTGGACAGCTGCAGCATTGCCAGGGGGTGGACTGGGGATGAAATACGGAGACCCTTCTGACAAAGTTGAATGGGTCCAAGTGTAGGCATGCAACACTAACAAGGCAGACTACATCACGCGCTGGTCTTACACACAGTGAGACAGACTGAGAATCAGCATCTGTTTGGGGAGAAGGGATCTAGAAAACTTTGATTTGTGGCGCTGTATCAAGAAAGCTCCAAAAGAAAAAGGAAGTTAGAGCTTCTGGTCTCACACCAGCTTTAGGATCTCTATTTCTGACAGCAGAGGACAATGCAGTGGGTTCAGCTACTGCCTTCGACTGTCTCCTCCTACACACAGCACTGTCAAACGCCCAGTCTCCAGGTCTCCTTCTGCAGCAAGGAACGTCGCCCTGCATCAGGCGAGCGCCGCTAAGGCACCGCAGCCGTCTTCCCCGCACAGATGCCAAAGTGCAACATAATTTCACATTTGTCTCTTCCCAGGCTCCTTCCCCAGTCTCCCTGATTTGTGATTTCTATTTCAGGAGCTCTGCAAAGGAGCTCCACTGATTAATCCTCCCTCTATGAACTAAAAGTAGCTGTAATCCCAGGGCATGGGGGAGGGACCCTTAAACATCCCCGGTGGAAAGAGGCAGTATTAATTCTGGCATGGGAGCAGCACTTAGCTTGCCTGCAGAATGACTTAATTTGTTTCTTAATGGACATGATGCTTTGCTGATAAAAGCCCTAAAGTGCCTTTAAAAAAAAATTAAGAAAGTGATTGTTCATTCTTTACCCATTGGAGGTTTCGTTTGTAATGTTTATACTCCAGCCTGGAAAGTGGAAAGGGTTATGCTTCGGATGGGAAGTTAACACATGTGCAGGCCCTGGCACTTTGTTAACTTTGAAAGGGAGGGGAGGAGCCCACAATGGAAGAAAAGCAAGGAGCAGATCTCTTAAGGAATAACTGTCTAGCCAGAGCTCCAGGGCAGGCCAGGAGGGATGCCTAGGTATCCAGGGAGATGTTTTACCTCTGAGCTTGTATGCTATAGGAAGTAGAGATGGAACATTAAACCCTGCATCTAAATTTTCCTAAACTGTAAGGAAAGTCAGCTTCCAAAAGTCACGTTCCCAAAAGCTGGCACCAAACACTGCTCCCTGGGCAGAGAGTGCTACCAACCACTTGGCTCTTCCTTGTGCTGAAGCCTTCAGGTTCTGGTTTCCCTACAGCTGCTGCTATCTCAGAGTGATGGAGGAGGTCCTAGAGATGGCAATAAGGAAGAGCTTTTTAGATGATGTATGACATCAGAATGTCAACCAAATATTCAGAAACTGAAAATCAGACCACTGCCTGGCTCTGGATCTTGGCTGAGCACTTTGTTTTGGCTGTTTCTGCAGCCTGAATTTGTGCTGCTGACCACTGCCAGGGACACAGTGCTGAGCTAGACAGACCATTCATTCAATCTAACATGACAGTTCCCATGCCCCGTAACACACAATGACTAATAAATTTCTAGGAACCCCAGGCTTTCACATTAGTCTCAAAATTCAGGTGCTGATCCCTAGCCTCAAGCGCTGGGTCTCCTGCTTGTACTCTTGTTACATTTGCCTGGAGTTGCTGTGCAAGCGCCAGCCCCAGCACTGCCATTTCTGCCCACCTCCATGGCAGGCAAAGACTTGCTGGCATCCCCTTGGTACGTGCTGTGTGCCAGGGATGGTGCTGCAGCAGCATTGCTTGTGTTTCCTGGAATTATTAGCAGACCGCCCCCTTCCACCTCCCCTTGTCTGGTACCCCTTGTTTGTTTTTCCTCACTCCAGGTTTGTTGGAGATGCGTGGCTGGCAGGAGACCATCACCTCTTATGCTTGGAAGCCTCTTCTAATAGGATCATGATGGGTTGTCAGAGGTTCATCCCTCTCCAGGCTGGGAAGAGCAGACTAGGTCTGGAGGTCAGGGTCCTCCCCCAGCAGAGAGCTGCCTCCCTGCCTGGGAGAGGAGGACAGAGCTGCAGAGCTTCCAGGGGTGGGGACTAACAGAGGTGAGGAGCCAAATGTAAAGCATCTGAGCTCATGGAGAAAACCTGATGATCCAGGAATATCAGCAGGATGAGGGAAGATCTTTCAGAGATCAGAGCTATAAAGGGCAATAAAGCAAAAGAACGTGACTAGCTACTAAAAATAAAGGTTCTTGAGTCAGACTGTATTAGCTTATTCACTTCAGCAGGAGAAAAATACCCTAAGTACAGAGCACCTAGGTACAGGAATCCTCTAACTGGGCCAGAGCTGAAAGAGAAGGAAGGTGCACAGGAATCTCTCTTTTAGTGTCATGAGTGTACAGCAAGCTTAAAATACTGGTGAAAGCTGCATTTCCTTCCAGCCCACAAAGCAGAAAGGGCACACTTCTGCCTGCAGAGCAGGAAGGATGAGCACTAGAGAGATGCAGGGACTTGGCACCAGGCAAGGCGAAATTCCCTTGGCACTGGGCAAATCCAGGCTGAAATCACTGTAGGAAGACCCATGCACTCTTGGGCTTCCATCCCTCTAGCCTTGCAGGGTTCAAATGTAACCTTACTTGCTTCTACAGAAGAAACCAGGGAAATCTCTTTTCCTACATGTGCTGCTCTCTGGCACCGAGCATCCAGCCCAAATCCCAACCTCACTTTCACAGGCAGCCTTAACATCATCTGAGCAGCTTCAGGCTTGGAGTGGTGTCACCAGCATCAGAATCAGGTCTTCAGTCATTCCTGGCATGAAACTCTGTTTCCCTCCCCCTCTTCCTCCCTGTATTTTCTGCATTCTGTAATACCATTTTCTAAAAATATTACGACGTGCAGTTTACTTCTGGCTGCTTCTTCAAGACCTTCCTGTACCTTCACCTCTTCCCCACCCCCACTTTCCCACCTCTGCAGGAATTTCACAAATCACTGCAAGCTACGCTCCCCTAACATGGGGACATGCATCACCTAAACACCCTCTTTACAAACTGCCTTTCACCTCAAGGACAATAAAAAAGATGCTCCTGCTGGCTGCTCTGCTTCTCACCTCGCAGAGGATGTGTTAGGAAAACTCCAGACGCAGCAGTATATTGATCTAAATTAAACACACACACACAAAATCTAATTGAACTGACAGGAAACTGCTGTTTAAAGGCAGAAAATTAAAGCTGTTAATATAATAATGAACAGTTGTGCTTACTGTCTGTGCCACTGACATTTCATATTGTCATCTCACCAGCTAATCACCGCCTCTCCCCCTTTTGTGGGAGTTAATGTGTTTTCATCCATTCACCCAACAAGGTAGCTCTCCAATTGTTTGACAGATACTAATATATCCAACCTGCTAATGAGCTGCAGAGCTGGAGCCGCTCAGGTGATGGAATAATAACAGCTGCGCACTGCTCGGGGCTGAGATTTTGGACCCCGGCCCTGGATGCAGCCTCTGGGCCATGGCTGTGCATCCCCTACGGCACCCAGCTGCAGCTTCGCAGGGCATTGGGCAGCTCTGCCCACTCCCAGAATGAGCCCTGGAGGTTTTGAAGGCACCGTAAAAACTGCTGATCATGGTCTTGGTAGCAATTCGTCTCTTCTGATCTCCATCCGACTGCTGAGTGGGCTTCAGCCTGGAGATGAGTTTCAAGCAGCCTTTGCAAGTTTGCTGGCCACCACCTGCCTGCTCGCCCAGCCTCATGAACATGAGCGCCACAGCTTGATGGCATTTTTCTCTCGGGAGCTGCACTCACCGCTGAGTAAATATCTCTGCTCACAGATGGGGAACCCAGGAGGAGGAGACGAGGACAGGCTTGCTTGTGAGTCAGCAGCATGGCGGGGAAATGGACCATTGCCCCGGCCCCTAGATCTGCCAGTTTCCAAAGCAGAAAAGGGAGAAGAGGAATGAGGCTCATCCACCTTTCAAGACGACCCGCAAGCTGATTTCCTCCACTGATTTTCCAATAAACTTGACTAAATCGCTCGAGTGCTTTCTTGACAGCCTCAGCATAACTGAAAGGGCACCGTGCTCCCCTAAGGTAGCCTCCATGAGGGCTACACAAGCTCAAAGCCTGTGGAACAAAATTTACATTATCCAGGCCAAATCCAGCTTTGTGCTGCCCACCAGTCATGCCCTGGGTGGCGCGTAATTACCTTTTTAATAGCAGAGGGGTGAGCTTGGAGGTGCTAAAGTGATCGCACCTCTGGCTATTTGTCATCGCAACCAGGAGACACCCACTTCTGCTTGCACAGCCAGTGTGTGCGGAGTCCTCGGTCCAGCAGGAAAGGAGGAAATCCCGAGGAAGGAGGCACAGCTCTCCCAGTCTGTCACCGTGAAGCAAACAGATTGTGTGGGGTTAGAGAGTGAGCTGTGGAGACTCTCACACTTAGACTTCTGGCTTGAACCATGGGGATGAGCAGGACCCAGAATTGGTCCTGTGGTGACATCCTTACTGAGACTTCCAGAGGACAGTGGAAAAAACTCTGCAATGTGCATTTATACAAGCACGTGTCCCTTGGCGAAACTTTCTCCACCACTCTTCTGATAGAAACTGGCTTCTGCCTTGAAGCATAGGGATTTATAGTCCATCATATAAAATTGAGAGTATTTCCGTTATCCATGTTAATGCATTATTTTTTATTCTGGCCCCATTCTTCTTTTTGGACACATTAATTTCCAACAGCAAGGAGTTCCACAGACCTGGAAATATGTACTGCATAAAAACAATTTCCTAGTTTTTTGCATGCAGTCTTTGAATTTAATGAGTCATCTCCATGAAAGAAAGTAGTTAGGAGCATCCAGTATACCTTCTGTAACCCATCAATTTTTTTCCTCTTTTCCACCATGTCCCTTGTTATTTATCTACCCTTTTTGATAAAGAGATCCAGTATTTCCCACCCCCTTTCCAAGTTTATTTATTTGTTTATTTCTGTCTGGTTAGCAGTTCCTGAATAACTTTTACTTTTCTTGCACCTCCTCTGGCCATTTCTCCAGGACTGAGTACAGTATTCCACATAAAAGCAAGCTATTTATCAATATTATGGAATTACCACGTATTCGATCCATCACACTTCCAGCTGTTCTTTGTTTTGCTTTACCATCTTCCCATGTGCTAGAGGGGTTGCAAGGATCTCTCTGTACTGGGAAGCTCACTTTTTTCTCCTCTTAAGTGAAGACACAGCAATGTCGTTGAATGGTTTAAAAGATCTCTCCCCACTCCTCATTCATGACGGCACCAGCATCCTCAGGAAACAGATTATTGGCTTTGTTCAGGTTAGTAGTTTCCCATCCTTTGTATCTCTGTTTGCCTGTCACATCCTCTTTCGGCTCTCTCTGCTGGGGGGACAGCATGAACTGTACCCAAGTCCCCGAGTTAGCCCCACATATGCAGACCCATGGCAGACGCTTGGAGCAGCACTGATGGAGATGATTTGAGACCTCTTCCCCCCCACCAGTTCTCCCAGTTTGCCCAAATCATCCACCTCCACTGACCACTGCCAGACAGGTGAATAACAAAATAAATCTAATTTCCCCCAGGAGGGGAGCAGTATTCTTGGGTGATATTCAGGCTCCTGCAGTGAGCAACAAAGCAGCCACGTAGCCCCTGACACTGCTGCCGCACAGCTCTCCTGCAGCTTGAGCCAGGCAGGATCGCTTCAGTGCTCAGGCTGATAAAATCCAGAGGACAGTCAGCAAAGGCCAGTGAACAAGCAGGGACAGCAGAAACCCTGCTTCAGCAGGAGAGAGAGGACAGTGAGGCAAAGTGTAGGGAGGCTGTCCTGCAGAGCAGGGCTTACTCCGCAGCCACTGCACCACTGAGCATCAGTGTGGTCCCCAGGGGTTGCTGCTGATGTTGGGGATGCTTGATGGAGACAGCCCCAGCTGCTGGCATCACACGCTGCATGATAGCCAGTGGGGAAGGGGATGGAGAGGTCAGAAGAGCCAAGGGGTGATGAATTGTAGCAGGGAATCAGCTCTCACTGTGGTCTGGCCCATCCCTGCCTGTGGGGAACGGATGGCAGGTGCTGGGTATAAATCAGGGCTGCTGTGCCTGCCTTTCCCATCAGGACCAAGCCCAGCGACATCCTCTTACACACAGACCCCTTGCTGTCACTTGTAGGACACATCCAGTCTTGCCCTGCAGTTTGCCATGCAGATGTCTCTTTTGGGGCACTGTGCTCCTCCTTTACCCAGCCCACAGCACAACAGAGAGGAACCCAGAGCCCACTTCCCCAGGGAAGGGCATAACTTCCCATTGCCCGGGCCATAAAACTACCTTTCCTGGTTTCATAGACACCTGCTGACAGGCTTTAAAAATAGGGGACCCAATTTCCATTTTCATGGTGTTCCCTTATATAATATAAAGGAGCTTTAAATTGGAGTGATCTATATTCATCTCATGGCTCCTTTCCACTGCCAAAGTGCTGTAAAATCTGTTGTAGTGTAAATGAGAATCAGGTCCAAAAATGTTCCTCCACAGCACAGACCAGCATTGGCCTCTCCAAGGCTTTTAGCAGGGCACAGGGGAAGGGAGAGATGAGAAGAAATTCCAGGTGGGGGGAAAGTAGGAAGGCAGGGAGGAATGCATGACCTCGACAGGTGTGTTTGGAAAATAACCCTCTGCCAGCTGGTGGCTGGGGATGGTTCCTACTTATTTGAATGCTCAAAGAGACCACATGTGGGTGAATTAGTGTGGGTCCAGGTTTGTGAGAGAAAGAAGCACCATGCAGGTAACGCCTTCTGCATTATGCGTTACCCTATATACCTGTACGTGTATAAATTGGCACACGGATAACCCCAGGTTTTGACAAATCTTTTCAAATGTGTTTCAAGTACTGCAGAGATCCAGTGGATTACTGATAATTTAGAGTTATCCTTCCTGTACAAGATAACCAGTTTCATTTGCAGTGTAAGCAAATGCATCAAGCAATTTCTTGGTTCACCCATCTGTAGCTGCTAGTCATGCTAGGATTTATGTATTAACTGTGTTGGATCAAATGTCGGCTCAAATGTTGGATAACTTGGGGAGGGAGGCCAGTGTTTTTCCATCTGAAATTAAAATGTGCTGGAAGATGAAGAGGACTGTGAGCAGCAGAACAGGTTACTTTTTTAACCCCTGACAACTGCCGGAGGCAGCAAGACTGATCGCCTCCCCTGTTAAACCTGGGAAGATGACTGTGGCTTTGGTACGTACCCAGCTTACACCGAGGAAGACAACACCACGGGCAGCGCTCCCCTCCAACCGCCTCTGCTACACCTATGGGTGCAGAGTGACAGCTGTGGCCACCAGGCTTGGACGGGGAGGTAGCGCAGTGACCAAGAGTCAGAGAGCATCAGCAGATCAGCAACAGGTTTCTGTAGCTGCCAGCCTCCAAAAAACATCCTTTTCTTTCAGGGTGTCTATTCTGCTTCTCACCCCTCATGGATGAACCAGAACAGATAGGAAGCATTCTGGTTTTATGAACGAGATCCACAGAGGCTCCCAAGTCACTTTACACATTTATCCTCCATATAAATTGGTACAGAGAGAGGAGGACAGCGGTGCCCCATCCCTTGCACCGAGCTCTAGAGACTCTGTCTTGAAGATGTTGTGCTGGGTGAAACTCTAGGACTTGGGCCAGGCCAGTGTCTGAATGCTGTCAGGTCCCAAGAACCCTCCAAAGACGATCTGGGAGCTGTAGGTATGAAGGAGGAACAACCTCTCTGACCTTTCTGCCTTTGCTCTGGCTGTGGTACCTCCTGCTCATCCAGTTCCCTGGGGGACTGAAACTACTGGGAAAGGCAGGTGGGCAAAGGAGAATCAGCTTTCACTCAATTGCCTCTGCCCTAAAGCACTGGGAAAAACTCAGGTTTGGGTTTCTGGGATGCTGAAAGAAGGGAGTTTCCCCTCCCAGCAAGGGTGAAAGGACACAAGGTTTACAGCAGGTAGCCTCCAGTTAAAAAGGACGCTTTGTCTGATGTTTCTGCTGCATTAAAGAGATGTGCAACGTGCAAACACACTGGCCACTGTTTTTCAATAACGTCCTCTCACCACAGAGTTACTGTCAGTGGGTGACACAGCTTTTGGGGTGAAAGAAAGGACCACAGGAATGTCTATGGTCTGGGACCAGGAGACCCCATTAACTCTCTCCTGTATTCCTGCTTCAAAACAAACTGAACAGTGGCTTCAGGCACCTCCTACAAAAAACAGCTTTCCCAGTTCCCACTGGTGGTCTTCTCATTATTCAAACATTGATTGCTCCTCACCATCATACATTCCCCTTCAAAGAGGATGATCAGACATAGTTAAGCAGCTATTCAAGAACCACACATTTTCCAGACAAAAAATGTAAAAACAGCTCAATGGAGTGAGTGGGTTAGAATTGGTCCAGGATGCTGGTACCCTTTGTCCTAGGGAGAAACGCAGTGGCATTTGCCAGGGATTAAAGAAATTGCTAGCTGTGCAGTTCCTCCAGGTCTTGCTGACTCTTTTGTTTAGCGTGGACTCAAAGGGCAGAGAGAGGCTGTCTCCCACAAACGCAAACACACCAAAATACCAGCACCATTTCCTGCAGCAGCTATGTTTCCCACAGCGGGGTTCTGATGCAGATTGCTACTGATTGCTTTGTAGGACAGGCCAGAAGCAGAGCCCTGAATGATGCCACGTGCTTGCCCTCTTCCTATATCTCCCTTCTGCTGAGACTGGTCACTTCTTGCTCCAGCTGCCTTGGCCTACGTATCCCAAGCAAGGAGATTGCTGTCGCTAGTTGTAGTAGTCAAAACCCACAGCACTTGGCTCTTTCAGAGCAAAACCTGGCCACAGCAACCCTAGGGATAAGCAAGAGCCAGGAGTGACCCTTCCTGAGCTCCCAGGCACAGAACTGCTCATACCAGGTTGTGCTTCCCAGAAGACTTCTTTAGTTGGGAACATTCCTCCAAGGCTTGCTTTGCACTCGCTATTTCCTAGCTCATATTTGACTAGTTAAAATTTTATCAGCCAGGGCCATAAATTACAGTGACAGCTTCTAGGGAAACTCGGCCCTTTCGTCTCCTGCTCATTTCCTCTCTATCCCCCACCATTGATCAAACCTGCAGTTTGAGACTTTTCAAAAGCAGAAACAAAGAGAACTCCAACCCTGTCTAATTGAGACGTGGGTAAAGTTAAAAAGCAGCCACCATGCATGTATTTGCTGCAATTAAATTGCCTCCTTGATATTTCTGATAATTCCTGTTTCTTGTTTCCTTTTTTATTTTTTTTTTTAATTTTTTTTTTTTTAAAGCAGCTTTGTGATTAATGGCTGCTGTGATGTGCTGACATTTCAGCTTTTCACATACCCCACGCCCCTGTTAAATGGCGGGGTATCAAGCTCCTATTTGCAAGGAGTGGGACGACCACAAGTTGTACTATTAATCAATGGGGTAAGGCAGCCAGAGAGCTCGGAGCTTGGCTTCTGGAAAACATGATACCCCCCCAGGAACCTCGTAAATGTTCGTATCAGATGAGCTTTGTACCTGAGACCAGAGCAGGCTGGCTGAGTAGAGGGCTCAAGGCGGTATCAGTGTACTCTTTGAAGGTCATTAATTTGTGTCTGATGAGGAAGAAAAAAAGCAGTGAAAGCCAATGCTTTTCCAATGTGTGGATCGAGGGCTCTAACAGGCCATGAAGAGCTGATGCTGGAGAGAGAGCAGGAGTTGTGTTTCAAGCCATTAAGCCCTGGCCTGACTTCCAATGTCAAAAAGGAGATGGATGATGGTGCTGAGAGCACAGTTTCCTTGCACAGGAGTTTGGAGACCACACAGTAAACTTTGAACTGGAAAGAGTGTGAGGGATATCGTGCTGGGGGCTGCTTCTGTAATAACAAGTTTCAGACACTGTAAATGTCTGCTCCTAAAGGGACTTTAGCAAACTTGGGCACAGTGCTCACTGTGTTGAAACACAGAGCTGCTCCTGGAGGAGCCAGTCCCAGCGGTGCAAGACAGCACTGCATGCGGGGTGCCAGCCTGGGGCTGGAAGGTGGGACTGACCCTTCCATTTAAAGAAAGCCTTGAGCATCAGAAGTCAAATAACTTAGGTAATGTTTAATCATGTCCCTGTGTTGCAGGAGGATCATGGTTTCTGGCCAAAAAGCCTCAGATTTCCATGGGCAGGTTTCCTGGCCACATCTCTGCTAGGTCATTGTGTGGCTGGGGAGACCAGACGGGCTCGCAGCCCCAGGTGGGCGACAGCTCTGCTTTTGGGCACAAGCAGGGAAAAGCACAGCTGAGGAACAGGCAATCAGGATTCTCCCCTGGCTCAGCATTTGTGCCAACCCAGCATTATGCATGTGAAGAAGTGGCCTACTTTAACAAAGCACTGAGCCCCCCTTCATCTGAATGGAAGCAGAACCGGCTCCCTTGCGGCTGGAGGGGTAGTTACATGATAACGGTGTGTTCAGCAGCAAACCAAAAGACACAGGTAAAAAATAATACTTCCAGAAAAGGGCTGAAGAAGCTAAACTCAATCTTAACAACGCACAGCACAGCCCTCAAATCGGTGTTATCGGGACAACTGAGGAGGCTGCAAAATGTGGTATGAGGGCAGGAATTTCCTAAGTCAGCTTTGTGAGAAAAGGAAAATTATCGTGTAATTACACCCTGCCAGTAATCACAGCACCAGCAGGTCTTGGTGTCTCCAGATTTCTGTTTCTCCCTCAGTGGGTGTAGTTATAGGAAAAGTAATCCAGGCAATCCCAACTACCCCGTGCGATATAACGGCAGTGAAAACCAACAGCTGAAAGCTTTGTCCGCTGTGGCAGTATGGGTCTTGTAAATGACATTCCCAATCCTAAGAACAGAAAAGGCTTCTCCGGGAGGTCAGGACACCTACAGTCACTGTGTTACCTAACTAGCATGGAGAAGGGAAAATCATGCTTACAGTTTGAGAAGACGCATAGAGCAGCAGCCCTCGGTGCAAGCAGCAGTGCAGGTAATTAGCTATTGCAGAGAGCGCCCTGGTTCGGCACCACGACAGAGATTATCCCACACTGGCTGGGAGGTAAGCAAAGAGCAGCAAAGCCAAGATGAGAGCCCCACAGCCTATTCCACTTCGCCGCCTCTCTTTCCGGAGCACCAGCAGAGGCATACAAAAGAAGTGTAAGAGCCCTTTTTCAGGCAAGTTGAGCCCCAAACCCCTGTCTTTCCTGATGCTCTGCCAGACCCAATGCCGAGAGGTACCAATTCCAAGCAATCTCCAGACTATCTAGAAGGAGGGATGAACATCAAGAACCAGAGCAGGTCCCAAAACACTCACAGAGCTTGGGAGGCCCATGAGAAAAGGATTTAAAGAGGCTTTGGTGCAGGATTCAGGGCAAAGAGCATCAGAGGGGAGACACCAGAGGGACACGTTGGTACAGCTTGCTTTGTCTGGGGAGTTTCTGGTGTGAATGGGCTTGAAGAACACATCGGGCACATGTCTGTCAGGAGAGACTGGCCCTAACTAACTCTGCTGGGGTATGAGGATGGACCAGCAGATCTCATTAGGTCCTTTTTACTCCAATTTTTCTGCCATTGCTGTGAAATCAGCCTCTTTGTGAATAAAACAAAGCATCACCTTAATTCTTCAAAAACCATAAAACAGGCATAAGCAGAGCAAATAGATTTAGATTTAAAACCCAAGGGACTGGCAGCTCTATTGGAGGCCATAGCTTTATCCAGAAACCCCAGACATTTCCTCCCCTGCTGAATAATTCAGAGCTTCATTTTCTTATCTGCTTTAATCTGGGTTTGTACAAACCAGCCCTGCTGTTAAGTAACATGAGCAAGATAAAGAACAACAAGGCATCACTGTGCAGGGGGAGCCTCAGCAGGCAGCACACATCTCTTCTTTGAGCTACCACACTCTGCAAGAGAGGAACTGGCATCTCCACTCCAATCTGGCCCACTTGTTTTCCTCCATCTTCTCTCCAAGCTCCTTTCCCCTCAAGGATTCAGTAGGTGCCTGCCTGGGCTGGCCTCTACCTGGAGCAGGGAAAGACAAGCAGTGCTGGGAAAAAAAAAAAAAAAAAAAAAAAAAAAAAAAAAAAAGCCCCCAAGCTCTGTAATAGACTTTTCATGACATTTATTAAATCTTTTAGAAGTTTTCCTTCTTTCTGCACTAAATATCGGTTGCTTAAGATAATCTGCAAACCTGTAGAACGGCCATTAGGAGCTCCCTGGTGACTAGGTTAATTCACAGTAAATTACAGTCACTGCCAAGGAGATTGCAGGGAGGTTAGGAGGAGATTGGAAGCGGCAGGCAGTAAAGCACTGTAGCATTTACCAAAAAATAAAATAAAATAAAATAAAATAAAATAAAATAAAATAAAATAAAATAGAACAATAATCAAAATTCTCCCTTGTAAGGAACAAGGAAGCCTGACACTGAATGCATGTTGGGATACAGAGATGCTGGTAAATACTGGGATCAACCCTGGGGAAGTTCTCTGAGTGACAGACCAGCAGCAGCCATGCCTGGGAAATGTGAGAATGTGAGGAACAGCCACAGAGAGACTACCCCTTTCCTGACTTTTTTTATTTTAAATGAGGTAGCACCCAAGAGTGCCAGGTAAGAACTAGAACCTCAGCTGCACCAGGCACCGTACACACAGGAAGATGTTCTTCAGACAAACAACCTTTTCCACCTGCCCTTCCCCTTACTATCCTTCCATCCTTTCCCTTTTCACTGTTTAAATGATGGCACTGACCTTTCTCAACCCCAGTGAATCCTAGAATCATTAAGGTTGGAAAAGACCTCCAAGATCATCTGGTCCAACCATCCCCCCTACCACAATGTCACCCACTTGTGTTGCTGTGAGTACATGGGCTATTTAATAGCCCAAATGTTTGCTAGCGCACCAAGTACACCACAGCTTAGAGGCAAGTTCCTGATCCTGGCAATGACCAGGTATTTTTAAGTATAAAACAGTCAGCACGTCCCCTGTGCAAGCCACAGCTCACAGAGCACACTTTACCTTCTTTCTTCTAACTCAGTTCAGAGCCTGAATCTTTCTCATCCATTTGGGTACCTTGATGTTGAGAATAAATACATTTCCATAATCATACCTCAGAGGGGAAAAACCCACAATCCAGACAGCCTCCATATTACAGAAAAAGTTATTTGAGCCACATGCAACATTTCAGCTCTGTGACAAAACTGTGCCCGGAGAGCTTCTTGGACCGGGGTCTCCACTGTAGGACCATCCCCAGCACCACCACCCCACTGTGGCTTCTCTTCAGCCTCCCACCCAAGATCCATTTCCCTTCCCTTGATATTTTGAAGGTGCCTTGCTCCAGCTGCTGCTCCAGCTGCCAGTCAATATTCAGATCCCTCCAACACTCTGGCTGTGGCTTCCTTGTTTACAAGCCCTGGTATTCAACACAGTCGTGTTAAGTTGGTAGTAAGCCATCCTCCACAGTGCTGTGGTCTCCTCCAATTCACCTGGATTCATACCTCTGCTGTCTACCCCAGGAAGGTGTACTGGCCAGCTGCTTTACAAAGAATTTAGAAAATTGCCCGGCTGCAGACAACAACCTCTTCTCTAAAATGGACATCAGGCAGCAAGGTGTAGAGGCCCTGGAAATGCAGATATCCACTCTTCACTCTCTCCCTTCACCCCCTCTCTCTCCAACAGCCTCTGGTTCTTTGATGACAAACTTTCATTTCTGCTGCTACTAAAATTTAACTGTACCAAAAACTAATCTCTGCCTTTTTGTTCTCTTCCTGAAAATATACATATTAACCTATCGGAAAAGCTTCCTTTCTGCTGCCAACCAGTATCAACAGTCAATCAGAATCTGTCAACATAGCAATTTTATCATCTCAAACTCTGGTAGCAATGCAGTCGTCATGGGAACAAAAATAGTAACTATGGAATAGCTGCCTTAGTAACAACAACAAAAAATGTGTTGGCATAAAATTGCATTTGTAGTAAATTTCAGTTAACACTTCAGAAATTACGCAGTTGCTGTGTGAATCCTGGAGACTGTAAATCCAAGGGCCCTCTCCAGGGGAACGGTGGCTTTCAGAGTTCCCTGAGATCTAATCTCGCGGCTGGCCCATTGTGCTGTGAATTGAAAGAGGAGGAACAGAAAGAAACGGGTCTTTTTTTGATATGGACATCTGTGTAACACGAGATTACGGATGCAGCAGCCTTATCCTGCTTGAAGAGGCAACCTGCATCTCTTATGTACAGTTAAATTTGTGATGCTGGGGAGAACTGCTAACTACAGAGACTTTAAAGGCAGCCTGCTTTAGTCTGTGTGAAGATCCGAAAGAACATGACCATGGGCAAATAGCAGGAAGAGAAACATGAAAACTGCTGTACCAGAACAGACCCATGGCCCAGTGCTCTGGGGTGTATCAACATTTCAAAGTAAAATGCATGTTCTCAAAATGCTTTTCGTTACATATGCACAGATATTCAGCTTTGCGGGATGGTGGGTCATTCCTCTAGCCCGTTTGATTCTCACACTGTATTCCCAAAAGCAGGAGAACAGAAAGGCAGGTTATGTCTGAGAAGAGCACTTGCTGAGTTTTTCTTTTCAGAGTGTAGGTTTAATACACTCGGTGCTTTTATCCCCTCCAGACCTCTGGTTTCTGTCCTGTAACTCCTTTGGAAATGGAAAAAGTCAATCCTGGTTTTATTTTGTACATGGCCTCTGAAGATTCTGCCAGATCTCTTTGCATTGCGTAGATGACCAGGACTCTTTTAACAGCAAAGATGAATAGCTACTTTCCAGGATTGCTTTTTAAATTATTTGTCAAGGAGATGATCTACTCAGCTGAACATCAAGACCACCCAGAACAGCAGGTTCAAATTCCTGCACTGTGTTCTCTTCCCTGCATCTGCTAATGGAAGATAAGTCGTATTCTCTGCTACTGGTCAGTAAGACATTCTGGACAGTTGAGGGATGAAGGTCATAAGAGTCCTCAAAAGAGTCAAGAAGTTCTTTATGAATAGTTTCAGGGTTCTTTTTGAAATGAAAGCACCATTTGATGCAATTTGCCAGCATAAATTGAAACCACATCTGGCACTAGAAATGTTGAGCCATAAGAGGTTGGAGGCTGGAGAAGAGGCAGGGAAGTATCACTATCTGCTTACACTGATTTTATGTTCTTCAGAAGTCCAGCTTTTATTTCTTGACAGAGAACAGACACTATGCTATATGGATCTTTGGACAGGCAGCTTACATTTTTTAATACTCTTGCATTCACATGACTAGTTTGTTATTGGCCTCCATCCAAGGAACAGTTTTATTTAATCGGTGCTGTATTAAAATTGTAAAACCATTCTGATAAAATGGGATGGAAAGCTAGTTAATATTAATGTTTGTCTGTCTGGAATAAGAGGTAGTTTAAAAGTTTATATAATTGATACATCACAAGATTACCATCCGTTCACTTTAGCTCCAAGACTTTTTTTTGGGAACAAGGCCATTGAGATTGCTGACTTGCAACAAGGGCCTGTGACCCAGCCATCAACCTTCTGCTCCAGCAGATGGTCTCAAACAAAGCACAATCATTTAGAATGGTATAAGTGGAGTACACAACTTAAGTGACCTTTTAACCAGATGAGTTTGTTCTAGTGACTATTTACCTAGAGAGAGCACGTCCAGAGGAGAGAAATGGTCAGAAAGGTCAAGGAAACTTTCCACTCATCACTGTTCTGAAATCTTTTTGAAACCTAAAGATGTGAGGATGCCTTGAGATGCTCCAGAGAAATCAATAAGAAAATCTGCTGGAGCAGTAACAAAATCTGTGTCATGTAAAGTGAATTTAGACCCAAGGTTTAATGTCTTTATCTTAAAGGGCATCTCTCTACATTCTTCCCAGCACTGTGATAATACAGTGAAGAATGGTCAGAAAAGGTGTTTCTCAGGAAGAGATGTGAGTGCTGGAGGGTTTGGAGGATTAACCTTTCAGTTCTGGACACTAGGGCTCAAACACAGGCTCAAATACAGACTTTGGCATTAGAAGTGGCTATGAGTAAGTGAGGGCTGCAACACCAGCATGGACAGAGCTGACGAGGTTACAAAACAGTTTGTGTGATTAGCCAGGAGCCACAGCAGAATCAGTGACAGAAGTGAAAACAGATTAGAAATGATGCAGTTTTGAAGACAGGAACCAGGACATTGGCTAGAGAATAAGGTTAGTTTTCTCAGAGGTGTTCCTATATAAATAAACCGGAGACAGGGGATGGGGGTGAGGTGGCAAAGCTGATCCCAAAGTAAAACTGAAGGTGAGGGAAGGATTGGCCTTGGAGGCATTAGCAGGCTTAGGGTGTCCCCATGTAAAAGAAGGTTATCACCATTATTTCTTTACTCAACACTTTTACCAGTCTCTCTCTGTCACTTGCCCCTGCTCCCTATCATCCTCACATATACAAATACTTTTCCAAGCAAAGGTGGGGGTGAGATGAGACACCTTCCCAGGCGTACCATTCAGGAGAGCGGAACGCTAACCGGGGGGTTTATATGAAACCTTCAAGGACTATTCAGCTTCAGTGACTGTTTGGCAATCTTCTTGTGCTTTCCTGTGTACATGAACCATGCTCCTATAGCCCCTGAAAGATGACTGCTACCATTCTCACTTCCAAAATGTACAAGAGTATCACAACTCCTTGCTGTGTCAGGGAGTGTTCTGGTTGCCCCCGGTGTTAAGGGTGCCTGGCTACTGCCTACACTGCTCCCATCGAATCCTTGAAGGTTTCTGTATCCCCTATACGTCACAATTAAAAGGTTTTATGGAGAGATTTAACTCCAAGCATAAAGAAGTGGAAATACTCCATAACCCCACTAAAATCTACTGGGATGAAGAAGTCTTCAGGAAGGGCAAATGAAGAAAACAAAGCTATTTTAGGACACAAATAGTATATGTGCATGAGAGACAGTTTGTCACTGGTCCTCAGTGCTACCCCTGGCTCAGGAGGTCCTGTAGCTGCAGAGCACAGGCAGCTGAAGACAGGGCACCAAGAAACATCATTATCTAATGGTTTATTTCTGATACTCTACTCCAGGCATCAGCTACTGTCATATACTGGATTCTGAGTGAAGTGGCTCTTGAGTCTCACCCAGAGCAGCTGTTTGGGTGGTGGTCACATCCTGCTTTCCTGGAAGACAGCTCTGACTACATGAGCTGGAAAGGAAACATCTCAGTCCAAGATGAAACACTGTAAGTGGTTTGTACTGACTGCTATCTATAAGTGTGTGTTTACCTTTGACATTTCCAAGAAAATGATGCTGAAATCAGGTCTGCAACTGCTTACCTGCATTTGCAGTTACTGAACATGTGATTTTTGAGGAAAACTGACCAATTGATGCCAATTTTCCCTTATTTTAAAGTAAGAAGACAAACTGGGAAGGCATCTCTAACACACTCTGCATGGCTATGAACAATAATCTCTGCGATGCAGCAGCACTCAGGTGAGGGAGAGGGTGTGAAGCCCCGTCTCAGTCATGCACTCATCCCAGCAAAGGCACAGACCCCATCTCCAGTTGGGTGACAAGCTGTCTGAATGCCACTGTGAGAGGAAACCCAGGCCTGAAATGGTCTCCCTGTCTCACTTTGTGCGGCACCATACTTATCATTTGATGCAATTATGTCATTAACTAATTTGCAAATTTGCATAGAACCATTAATTTAATCTTTAAATAAATAGTATGGATTTAGCACTGGTGAAAGCGATCCAGATTAACTGCTCAGTGAATGAAGCCCCCTGCTTATCTGTGAGACAGCAGCAGGACAAGCTTTATCCACACACTGCCCTGCCAGCAGACTGCAACGTTGATTTGACAGATACACGCACAGCTTCATCTGAGGACTCTGAGGAAGGAGCTCAGCTCCACGGCTCAGGCACCTCGCCATTTCTCTTGGGCCAATTAGTGCACATAAAGGCAGAAAGTTTGCAAGGAGGGTGACTGGAACCGAGCCTTGCTGCTTGAATTTCAAGATCGTCGGAATTAAAGTGATGAGCAAGTTGTCACAGGGAGCCAGAAATGGCCCCTCTACAAAACAAGTGCTATGCAGCTGTGAGCAGCCACAGCAGAATAACGCTTTTACACATCCTCCCGCTGCCTTATTGTCCTATGCCACCCACCTCACCGGAGCTATTTATACCCTGCTCCACACAAGATGCTCACACCTCCTTAGAGACGGGGAAGACAGACAAGGCATCTGATGGGTGCATTATGACAGCTCAACTGATCGGATTACCCTGGCTGCTGGGGAGCTGCCCCCGCAGCCACTGCTCTCTTGCCAGTTGCACAGAGAAGCAGCAGTTGGGTTGAGGAAGGGCAGAAGATCCATAGATAGCTGCCTGCTGGCAGATGGAGATGGATTCCCTCATCTACATGTAATAGCTGGGTGGACTGACAGCTAACAGCTCTTCTCCCTTCAGCTGGAAAAAACACAGGGCACGAGGAGGAGGATCCATGCTCTTGCTCCAGTGCATTCATGAAATTCCAGGGCATCGACATAACCATGACAACTACTGCTCAGCAATCACAGCCGTGAGGACTAGGAGACAGCTGTGGCCAGCCATGAGGAATGGCAGACAAAACCAGAGGAAGAAAATTAACAGGAAGGGAGTGAAGTCACAGCGTGTGCTGTGAAAACAGACCCGGCTTCCTCGCACCGCTGCCGAGGAGGCGTGCTCAGTGGCAGGGCACACCTGGACCAGCCAGTTGGCTCTCGGCTGCACTTGTTATTCTCTGCAACCTTTCAGCATGACTCTTGACAGAAAAATTACCAAATGCAATGCACTTGTGACTTAGTTAATTTGCACCTGTATCTAATTTCAGACTTGCTAGAATAAAGAGCTGTTCCATAATCAAAACAGGAGGAAAAAAAATAAAAAATAATAAAGTCAAGTCTGCTACGCACCAGCATCCATGGTGGAAACTGTCCCTGCTATATGCAGAGCCTGGTGCAGAAGCTTTGCACTGCTGGCAGACATGGCAAAGAAGGGACGAGGTGAGACCCTGTGCCTGGGACTCGGGCACGACCTCCTGGGGGCTCACAGTGGTCACTGTTGGTGCCACACTCCTCCCTGGTTTCTGAGGTAGAAATTGCTTCGGACTTCTGAATACCTCTGCATTTTCTTTTGGGGAGATTGTTGTGAGTGGTTTACAATGGCAAGAAAGTCAGAAACACTTTGGGTTTGGCAGTTCTTGTAGGACTCTCAGGCCCCGTGGCACCTGCCCCCTCGCCGTGCTGCTGCCAGCCCACAGGCTGCTTCTGCGCTGGATCTGTGGGATCCAGGGCTGGCCTCAGCCCACCCAGCCACCTCTCCTTCAGAGCCCAGGGCAAAATTGTGATGGCAAAAATGCTCTTTCTGAAGGAAAACAACAAGGATGATCATTTATTTTCCCCTTAGCCAGCTTCTGTATACAGCTCTCCATGATGAGGGCCTATCCGCCTCGCGTCCTGCAGTCTCCTCCCTGGACGGACCCCCCTGCAATGTCTCCAGACACCCATTGCATCCTGATGGCCCCATACCACATGAACTAGCTGCAACCCTGCCCAGAGGCTGTCACACAAGCCCCTATCATGCTACATCCTCCCAACCCATCCCCAGCCTCCTTCCTACAGCCCACCTTCCCTCAATGGCTCCCGTTGTTCTTTTGTCACAGTCGCCCGGCTCCCACCCCGGTGAGAGCAGTGACTAACCCCTGCCACCTCCTCCCTGCGGGGAGCTGGAGGCCGTATGGATACACACACAGCACAGAGAAGCCTGCACTTTTCCCCTCTGGAAAACCATAAGCCTACAATAAAGCTGCATGGGGAAAGCAAATCAGGACATAAAACATTTGAGATCTTCAGATGAAAGGGGTTAGTACATCATTAACATCAATTTCTTTGCCTGAGACACATGTTAAGCACAGGACTGGGAATATGTAAGTCTGATGTTTCAACCTTGGCTTTCTCACTGACCCCTCATCTCTAACCCTGGTCATGCATTTTAATACCATTGCCTCCATTTCGTTTCTGAAGGAAGATGATCCTAACTGCCCTGCCTTGCAAGGCTGCTGCAATTGTGTAATTAGGTACGGCCTGTGGGTCACCGTAAATGTAAAGAGCAATATGTAAGCATTATCTATTTATAATAGCTTCAAAACTGTGTCCTATGACAGCGGGTGTACCACTGCAATGTGCTCCCTGAGGAAATCAGTCCTTCCACCTCATGGCCTTGCCTCTCTCCATGTAAAAGTACAGTTTTTAGCAGTCTGTGCAGGGAATTTCCACCCATTACACCTGAAGCAATCAAGAAAGAGGAATTTCAGGTGCTGTCTCAGGATGTCCTCACACCACAAATGCATTTATTGTGCTGTTATCCAAAGGGATCTCTCTGCACTAGAATATACTCCCAGGAGGCAGTTGCTCACTCACCGAGGGAGAACTGTGCAAAGCATAACCACTGACCCATGCTGATCTTCCCGTCACTGCTGAAATTTCCTACCAGTGATATCCTCCAGCAACAGAGCTCGGAGGAAAAGTCTGATGAAGGATATGCACTTCTATCTTCAATGTAACTGTTGAAGCAGGCCGAGGCAGATCTCACACCAGAATCATGAGAGAGAAAGACTAGAGGGAGCAAGGCAAACTCAGGGCACTGCCTGGTGTAGAGGACTTTCTTCATACTGCAGCTGACTCCAGCAAACCCTTCGCTTTGGTCAGCTGTTGAATGGTTTCACATTCACAGCGCTTGTGCTGAAGTTCTTTCTTTTGTGGTTTCTATGCCAATTAGCCTTTATGCGATATGCCCCGAGTGTTTAGAACAACTTGCACGGAGATACTGGAGTCTTCTCAAGCCGCTGTCACTCCTGCCTAGGTAATTACCTACAGACCTGCTCCTGTGAGACAAGCACCCACCTACCAGTTGGCATCCATCCGTCCTCCTCCAGTCTTAGCAGAGTCCAGGCCCTGAATACACCGAGCAAACCAAACATCTAATCCCTCGAGGTGGTGCCTCCTGGGTGAGGTTGAAGGCGTATTAGCGATGCAGTGTGGGAGAGCTTTAGTTTATCTCAGGTTCCAGAGCTATCAATCCAGCGCTGCGGTTGTGAGATGCAAAATCTTTAATTAACTTCTGCGCACTTGCTACCAGCGCTGGTGGAGGTGGGTGGATGTGATTGTCGCTCAGGGGAGGATTCTCCCCTCCCCCTTCTTTTGAATTCCCTGGCAATTAGTGCTCTGTATAGAGCAACATAAATAGAGCTCCTCCAACCCGGAGGGTTTAGCTTGGTTTTGTTTTGTTTGGGGTGGGTTTGCCCTCCTACCTGCTCTATCAAATACCAAGCAATTTATGGACCGCTTTACATTTATTTGCACACCCTTTTGCATCTTAACTGACAACCTACGTGCTTTTCTAATTAAAATTTTATTGGCTTTTCCATAAGTGATATACCTACAGTAAGTGAGCACAGTTCAGTACAGATAACATGTGGTTTGTTTAGCTATCTTGTGGGAGATTATTTCTGTTATCATTGTAAGTTGATTATTGTAATTATTGAAAGAGAGAAGGCTGAAAAAAAGAGCATACAGAAGGAAAATGGGGGGGGGGTATTAAAAGATAATAATAAGAGATAATAACAGTCTCCTTTGTTCTTCTTTCTTTCTCTTGACAGCCTACTGTACATGCTAAATTCCAGTTTAATGTTAGAGTCAATCCCTCCTGTTGCTAACACACCCCCATCAATAACATGAGGTCTTTAAACCCTCAATGCCTGCAATTAAGTTCAATACCAAAGAATAACGGGGATTGTCTCTCCCCTCGGTACTGCCAGCCCTACCAGTGTCACAGAAGGCTTCTTTTCACCTCCTTATTCTGATTCACTTGACAATTTTAACACTCTTTAGAAAGTGTATGGCTTAAAGATACATATAATTGAAGATAAGAGTTATATAAAGGGGTGTGGGGGGGGGGGTGCATAAAAAGATGGGGAGACAAATATTATACACTGAATCAGTAAATATGCTATTGGGCCATTACTTTGGGGTCAGCATGTGTGATGTAGAAACCCCTGAAGGCCCTGAAGTCTCAATGCAGTTAGTGAAACACTGCTCTACCTTGCTCTAGTCATGAGGGACCTATTTTCCAGAGGCACTTACGTCCCCTGCTCTTGTAAAGTACAAAGCAATCAGAAGATGCTGGGCAGCTCTGTAAGGAAAGTCCTAATTGTCCCAAGTGAAAAGACTTTTTGCATGCTTCAGATGGACACTGACCAGTGCTTAAAATGTCTGGGGGAGGATATCAGAGAGCCACCTTTTCCCCATCTTGCTTTTTGCTCCTGTGGGAAATGGAGAGATCCTCTTATAATTCAGATGGTGTTGATAAGGTGACTTTTTTAGATGCTTTGATCCAGATTACTGAGGTTTTCAAGGTCTCAGACTTTGAACTTGACTATGTATCCTCTTAAAACTTGAGGGGGAAATATGGCACGGTGAGCTTGTGCTCTTGAAGTGGTTAGGACTGCACTGGTGTTTCCCACACCCTGACAACTTTGTGCCAAGTGGGTCAGCAGAAAAAAAGCATACATCCCTGTGGGACAGCACCACAGTTAGCAGTTGAGATGCATGTTTGCATCACTATGAACTGGGTATGTCCCACCAAACCATTCCCACCAGCCTGCAACCCCCCTTCCTCAGCAAGGGGCAGCAGGGGGTCATGGTCAACAGAGTCAAACGCTGCAGAGGCATACAGCATCTCTCTGCAGGAGGTCTGTCCTCCGGCCATCAGAAGTGCCACAAAAGCAGCTTCATTTAACGTCCTGGCCTGACTCCAGACAGAGCCCCTGTGTCGTTCCAGGAATACTGAGAGCAGCAAACCTCCCTCAGGTCAGGGGGTCAGTGCTGAAGCTATTCAGCCATCAGCTATTCAGATGTTTCTCAGAAAATCCTCCAACAGGCCAAGCCCCGTGAAACCGACCTGAAAAATAAAAACCAAGAAATCAATGCTGTGCTCTTTATGGTTTCTTTGTGGTAAATAAATACTGCATTACCTACACCGTGCTCACATGAAAGGATTTTCTCCACTATGGGTAGTTACTTGCTTCAGAATATTCAGCGTTTGCTTCCCCTCTTTGCCAGAGGACCTGACTTGTGATGTCGCATGAAACTTCAAAATGAACTGCTCCCTCACACAGAAAAGGAGACTAACAAGCTGCATACCCTTGCCCACCTCTCACGGAGAGGGAGAGCTACAGCCCGTGTTACTGCTTTATAATGACAAGACTATTTATGGTTGCAAAGGTTCTTGCCAGGGTTCTTCTAGTGAGGAGGAGATGGGCAGGGCAGTGCTTTGAAGGTCAGAATAAAATGGGCAAACCAGACAAGTGTTTGTTCCAGGGAGTGTGGTGGGAACATAAGCCCCTTGAGATCATCTGTGAACCATAAAAAGCAGCGGGATCAAAATATAATTTTCATCTGAGAGGTAGAAATCTGAAGAACAGACTGAAAATAATGCAAAGAATAAAGAATAACCAATTTTACCATGTTTCTTCATATAGCAGTGCCCATCCTGACCTGCATGCAGGAAGCAAAGGAAAATAAGAAAGTGAAGGGAAAATACTTTTAAATTAACCCAGCTTTCTCAAACCATTTCGAATAATCAAACGAACAAACAAGAAAGCCTGGACCGCCACTCATTCTTTGGATGCAAGCTCACGTCAACTTTTATTTTTCTGAATTGATTTGCTTGTTTGTATTCCTTGCCATTTTTATTTTTTTGTCCCTGAAAGTACCGTAAAAGCCACCTAATAGGGGTACAAAACGGTAAGGTTTATGTTCATTCCAGAAACTTGTATATGATGCAGTTTGTTAAGATCTGTGCCGTTCCCCCAGCAGCGTGTCAGGTTTGTCTAACACCCAGCCCTTGAGTTGCGGTTTTACGGTGCCGATTGACAGCGTGATAAGTTTAATACAGTGGTGCATTGTAAAAGGGCTTTTTTTTTTTTTTTTAATTAATATTTTAGACCCCCCGAGGAAAACACCACCAGGGCACGTGGCAGGAGTGGCCGCACGATTCAGGGCGCCTGGAACGCAGCCACGGAAAAATCACCTCCAAGGGGAGCTCCGGGACGAGTCCCAGGGCCCGGCCCGGCCCGGCCCGGCCCGGCCCGGCTCGGCTCGGCTGCCCGGGGCAGCGCTGCCCCCTGCCGGCCCGGCTCGGAGCCTCGGCTCCCGCTGCGGCGGCTCCGCTCCCAGCGCCGTGCGCCCGCTGCGCGCCCCGGGGACGTGGCGGTGCCCAGGTGCCCAGGGAGAGCGGCAACACATCCCTCCTGCCCTCGGGGGAACGAGCAAGCATCCTTCGCCACCCACAATCGGTTTTAAAAGCGCGCTCTCGCTAGTGGGAAAAAAAGACTGACCCCACCCAAGATTATGGCAACCAGAAAATGAGAAAATATCCACAGGCGCATTCCCTTCATTCCCTTTCATCGCCAATGCTAGCATTAAATTGTAAACAAGTTTGCAATTTAAAAGGTGCCAGCCTGTGTGTGTGAGATGTAAAACACTAGCCCTAAGCTCTGGAGTTATCTCCTGCGTGGGTCTGATGCTCCTGGGAAGACCTCGCTGCCAGGCTTGTGCCATGCGCCTGGGCTGCCTCTGTGAAGCCTCCACCTCACAGGAGCTCACCTCCAGCCTGACAGCCCTGACAGGCCTCCTCTGAGACACCGGGGAACATCTGGGCAGCCCAGGGAAAAGCAGCAGCATCGCCAGTACTTTTTTTAGCCTTTTAATTTGCCATTCTCCAGCGGGTTGTTTTCCCAACAGACTAGTAGGATCTAACAATCATGCTTGCAAAACCAAGCCGTATTATCTCACAGTGGAGGTGGTGTTGCAGAAGCAAATTGCAGAGTGCGCTTCAGGGATGGAGGAAGGAAGAGATGCTTTGGCTTTCTCTGTAGCCCTTCTTCCATCGAGACCCCCCAGTCCAAACAGTACCCGCCACCAGCCGGGTCTCTCACTGGAGTTGGCTCCAGCTTCAGTCGTCACTCCTCCATCACCCTTCTCTCCTTCCCTAGAACACCAATTTGTCTGATTGTTTGTAATTAACTGCAGATTATTGCACACAGAAGTCCAAAGAGGATAATTAAAAACAGTTCAACCAGCGGCAGTGGAAAGAGCCTGCTGCCAAGGAAGAGAGAGCAGCGCACAGCAAGCATACCCACACTTTCTGTGCGCCCAAGTGAGCTGGCGAGGACCAGTGATACTGGTGGGCACGGGCAGGCTGTGGGGTGCTCCCATCCCATTAACCAGCGGGACTGGCAGCCCTGTGAGCACAACGTGCACTGAGGTCCGTGGCAGCAGCCTCGAAGCCCTGAGCAATTTCCTCAATAACTCCACTGAGGGGGTTGGAGAAATCCAGCTTTTCTGCCTTCTGTAGAAGCATCTCTTTTTAGACAAATTGTCAGCGGAAAACCTTTCAAGAAACCGTCTCGCTGTGAAATACGCTTTGGTTGTTTGAAATAAAGGACATGGGCAAATGCTGGAGCTGATAATACAAAGTGCCCACTCAGTCCTGTGTCAACACAGATCATTTTTATACACAGTAACAGACAACGTGGAGCGTTGAGGAAAAGCCTGAGCAGGAGAAAAGTACACATGATAAATTTAAACCTTGGAGGACAGAGATCTGGAAGTGGAGTTTTATTGAAGTAGAAGGTGGTGTTTTTTTTGTTTTTTTTTTTTTTGTTTGTTTTTTTTTCCTCTTCATTTATACCAAAAAGAATTGCAGGTCAATTAGAATGAAGAAAAGTCTTTCCAGTTGTATGTGGAAAGCTGGCTCTAAACTCAGAGCTCAGAGCCTCTCTAAGATGCCACCTGGGAAAAGGAACAGCTTATGACAGTGCAAAAGGAAGGAGGGTGAAGGAGTAGAGAAGAAGAAAATGTTTTCAGGGAGGACTGACACTTGCTTCTACCAGTATGTCAGAAATTATTAAAATAGCTTTTCCACTTAAAAATTGAACCATGTGTCTAGAAGGGGCTACTGAACTTGCCCCACCACGGGCACAGTCAGGGTTTGGTTCAGGGACAGCTGAGGCAAGGCAGCTGATTCTGCTGAAAGGAAGGGACCTTCTTCCTTGCCCTCTTTCTATTTCTCACTCTGCTTCTCCTGGCCCTGTGGGCATGCCTTTTCCCTTGAGACAATTTCTTTTGCTTACCAAACCCTCCAGTGTATCATGTGAATTGTTAACACAGCAGGATATGATCCTGTTTTCTGTGGTGTTTTCCTGCTGTCTTGGTGAGTTAAGGCCACTCAGGGTACGACACTGGCAAGGTAAGAAACTAAACAAGAATCTTTCTCCAAAGGGATACAAAAAAATATGCCAAAGCCTGGTAAGATGGTTCAGTATTTTGCTAGAAATAGACCTGGAGTAAATCCCAACCCTGATCTGTATTTTGGTGACCGTCTTTTTCCCCAGATAAAACCAGCAACGCAGAAGTGAGCAAAATTGAAGAATAAAAGGAATAATTGGACTGCTTTGATTTTCAAAGAGAGGTTCAGGATGGCCCAGCTGTGAATATAATGAGCATCTTTTGTTTCCTCCATAGGAGACCTGAAGGGATACTGTTGGTATAACAAACCGATAAGGCATGACTACAGGAACTGTGCCATGCTGCTACAACAAAGTGTACTTCAGGACATAGATATAATATTTTCTTTGAAAAAGGTGGAGCTAATTGCAAATTCTCTTGGTTTTACTGAAATCTACTTCTTGGCTTTGTTTCATAAAGCTGGAGCCAAGGAACTGTGAACAGCTGGGATACCAGGGGCAGGATGGAAAGAAACGGGAATTCTGTGCAGGAGAAAATGTGAAAATCGAAACTGAATGAGACTTAATACATCAAGGATGAACTCTGCTTTGACATTTTTTAACTAATATCCCACAGCCTGAAGACACAATGCTAGAGGCTGTAAGAAAATAGCTCTCCTCTGAAGCCCCATGTTTCAAAAGAAGCTAGCCTTATAATCCCATTGGATGTTTGTTTAAGGACTAACACGTTTAGCAGCTGTAAAACCTAACTATAATGTATTGCTGTTTGTCCACTAAATCACATTACGCTCTAGCAGTGGGATGTATATTCTGCTTTGCCGTCCTTCCTGTCCTCAAAACCGGAGTTTTCTCACTGAGGGTACCACCAGCATTGTACAGATCGTGTTCTAGACCTTGTATTTAGGGCTGGTCAAAAGGGTTGTAAGAAACATCTTTGAAAAGTCTGACCTCCTGACAGGCAGTTCAGGAGCAAAAAGGCAAGACTTGAGATGAGGTAAAAAAGAGGCTTTTTCCTTTTGTTAGAATTCAAGAAGCAAAGGGTGACTCCTCAAATAGGCAGCTGCGGGCTGCTCATCGATTCCAGCAACGCGGCGCCTTCCCCACAGGCTGCTGCTCTGTGTGCCATGCTGTGACGGACAGGTCTGAGGGAACGAGGGCTCCACGCATGGCAGGCACAGCCCTGAACCAAGCAGGCTGCCCACGCTTCATTTACAAGGAGTTTCTCCCTCTTGAAGCCAGCCTGCTTTGTGGCATTTGCATGGATCCTTTCCACTGAAGACTAATGCAAGTGTCACTGATGCTCAACTACATACTAAATCTGTTCTTGGGTGGACTGGTAAGTCCCATCATTCCAGCATCTGGGCTGCTAAAATGTGACAGCTTGAAGCCTCAGATATTCAGGTCAAGCTTCTCATTTACCCCACTCACTGACAGGCTTTCATCCCATCCAGAGAAGCTGCTCTCAGTGCTTAGAAAGTCATCCTCACAGCCCAGTCTCCAGCCTCTCCGTTGAGCTTCATAGCTGGTTGATGATTTTACAGCTCTGTCCCCTGCTGTAGATGTGCCAGACCCAGAACTGACAGTCCTCAGTATTCAAACCAATAAACGGTGCCCCGAAGTCGTGAGTTTTGTCCAAAAGTTGCACGCTCAAATAGACTACTTAGGGATGATTTCAATTCGCCTCAGTCCCTATTTCCCTATGAGTAGTTGGCTGGAGATTTGCTTTTTTAGACAGAAGAAAAGAACAAAGGCATTAATTCCTTGTAATCACCCGGCTCCAGGAGACAGACCTGCAAGACATCAGAGATCCAGTAAAATCCTGAGCTGGCAGCACCCCAGCTCTGGGGCCTCTGAAGCGCTGCTGGGTGAAAGCAGGCTTCATAGCTCATCAGCATGGAGCAAATACAAACTTTATTATGTAACCACTGTAGCTGGAAGAATTATCTATTCTTTATCTCAGTAAGAGCGAGAGAGATTAAGCTTGGAAGCCTATTAGCCAGCACTGAAATGCCATTGTTATCATTCGCAGTTAATCATCACGCCCAGCTCGAGCACACTTCATCAGAGCAGCTGACACTTGGGCTCTAAATGAAAGTCAGCCAAGCGGGAGAGAGGAGGAAAATGCCCATGGCTGTTGCATGGGTCTGGCATCTTCTGCTCATGGCAGCTTTCGATTCAGATAAACACCCCGGCAGCAGGGTGGGAACTCCTGGCAGATTTTTCCAGATCCATGACTGATTACAGCTGGTCTTGGCAGTACAATTAAATGGCACAGAAAAGTTAGCAGAAAGGCTCCCTGTCACGAAACATCCAACGCAGGACTAACAGACACATTTAGGAAGCCAGCCCCTGGTCAAGGAAAATGCTTTTTTAGGGTCTTTTTGGAAACTCCTGCCTGCCAGCTGTTAATGGATGGGGTTGAACTGCGGTCTGAATGTTAATGAGCTTATTATGAAGAGCACTTTATCTTGTGACAAAGGTGGATTTAATGGAGTTGAAAGGTTTCCCAGAGTAAATTTCAAAATGTCCTAATAATGCAATGAAGAGTCCATTAGTGTATTTATTAATTACATTGCAGCCACATTTCAGCAAGGCTGCTTCGGCAACCCAGGATGTGAATCTCCCAGCAGAGGAAGCTCATGTGGAAGTGCCCTGCAACCTGAAGATGTGGCTGTAAGGTCTGTGTCACAACACAAAGGAGCTCCTCATAGTCCTGGGCCTTACTGTAGGACTATAATAAAAAAATATCATCTCCAAATTTACCTTGAAATGTTTCACTTGAGCAGAGCAAACCAGAGGGTGGAGAAGCCCTCTCTATCCTGCATGAATATGTGGAATCTGAGGCCAGAAGAGACTATTAAATAGTGCAGTATGACCTTCTAGAAGCCTTAACAAAATGTTTCTTATTTCTTCTGGAGTGGGATGGGTCCCTGTCTCATATAGGTTTGCAGGTTAGGTCCAAATCTCGCAGCTCCCTAAGCATACCTCTGAGCTATTTCGGCTACACCTTTGCCTCTACCATGAATCTTCCAGCAAAAGTGATAGTCATGTCAACCTCTCTAGTGCCTGCTTTTAAGAGCTAATGCAACATGTATCGATACTTATTCTCCACATGCCTTGGCTCAGATCCTTTAAAGAAAAGGTCATTTTCAAGGCTAAGATGAATCCCAGGATTGATGGTGTCCTTTTGACCCTGCGTGTCAGAGGTCTCTTCCATCTTAGATGCTCTTGCCTGCTTTCTGTGAAGATTGTCCTGAGAGGTAGGGAGTATGTTCATTGTTTTACAGCACTGTCTGGTAGAGGACATCTCCCTCTGTCTTTCAGCTTATGGTCTGTGTTAATAGTCAAGTGTGAATGACTGCAGGCTTTCTGTGAGTTTGATGAAGTCAAGCTTTTGAACTCTTTCCTCTCCTAGGAACGAGCATGCTCAGAGGTGAGGAAAACAAGTCACACAATTAACATTAATTTCTGGCACAATATCATGATTCACAATATCACCTTTTATTTTCTGTGTTCATCACCTCTCTCTCTTATTGAACACCTTACCTCTACGGAGGAACACCTGTGTTGTCAGTCTGTAATCCACACCTCATTCAGCAAACACAGACCAGTTAAAAAATAATAACAAAAAAGTCAACAAACATAAATTTCAACTGAACTTTTAACTGTCAAGGAAAATGTTATCTTTCCTACTTCAACCCAAATCTCCAGCTGAACCCTTCTCTCTGTGGATGAAGTTGCACAGATCTACCGGAGACACTCTCCCTCATGCCAGCTGGCTCATTACATTTTAAAGCTGGGGTTTTAAAGGCTATTTCAGCTGAAAAAGGGGACTAAAGTTTTCTTCAACTCAGTCTCACTCCAAGCACTCAGCTGCATGGTAATTACCTTTACTATCTCCCGCAATCAAAGGGCATCTTCAGTCAGAATAAGAAATAATACTTCTTCCATAATACTTTCTGTCCAAGACTGCTAAAATCCCAGAATTATTTCTCATATCATCGTAGTCGCTGTAGCCTTCCTTTTGTAGATGGAAGAGCTGATACAAGGTGCTATGAAGCAGCTTGTCTCCACTGTGGTGGGACAGTCAGACTCCATCTCACAGGCCCTGACTCGCTTCCCATTCCTCCACACTCACACTTGCTGTCTCATTTGAAGACACCATGAAAGAAGCCATGGTGTGTGAACCCCATTTTGTGGTGATTTTCCAGGTCTCATCAGAGATCTAGCAAGTATTAATCTAGTATCCGGAAGAAAAATGACTGCATTTTTTTTTCTAGCAGGAAAACCAGGAGGAAAGGTTGGCTCATTCAATCCTTTCTTTACACTGAAGAAATTGCTCTGAGCATGAAAAGGACTCTGTTCCTTACCATCTGAGTCACATGCCATCATGCAGTAAGAGTCAACTTCAACATCATTACAGAAGGGTATCATTAGAGGAGGTGGTCCTGGTAAACATAAGCATCCACACACCTCTGAGAAACAAAAGGACTATGACAGATCTGGAAATCTGTCTTACACACCGCTCCAGGTGTAAATCACAGCAGCCTTGGCAGACTTCATGAGGGAAAATATAAGTGTCTCAATGTTTGTCATAAGTGACCAGAGAAGCACGTAAAACCACAAATAAAGCCATTTGTATTGCTAAATGCATCCTGAACATGATGTTTTTCTAGAAAACACTAATAATAGAAATTAATTTGTCAGCTCTTGTTTAGGCCCAAGCCTGTCCTACAGCACAACATTCAGGAAAGCTGGTTGAAATAATTATTCTTGATTTACACAATCATTCTTTTTATTTCAGAAGGCTAATGGAGTGAAAACATGCTTTCCAGACCTTTACTAATGACAGAGTCAGAAATAATGATCAGGGACCCTTATGTTCCTCTCATAATGAGGAAAGCAACATGAAATGATAGGGATGCAAGCCCTCAACAATCATTTGTTTTTTATTTAAAAGGCAAATGGAGCATTCAGATGAGTTATTTCGGTTAATGGAGCCACAAATAAGGTTTGGCGGTGGTTTGGGGGCAATAATTTTTTATAGATAATGCAGCATGGGCAATACCTTATCTGGAGATGTTGAGATTTCACCCACACAGAGAGGCAACGTAGTCCCTCAGGGTGCTGAGGCACTGTGTGCTCAGCCTGGGTATCTAGTGCTGGCATGGTGCAGGAAGGTCATAGACAATGCCAGCCCCTAACTAGAGTTACAGAAGGAGTCACAGCAGGTGTGAAAATTACTGCCCACATGCCAGTCACCCTAACCTCACATGCCCACCATGCACTTTCCTGCTCACTACTCCATACCCTTGCCTAAGACACAGATGCCAGCACAAGACCCAGACCACACAATACCCCCTTCCAGAAGAAATGGCCCAGTGTCTCCTGCTCCACTGATGTTTGCTGTGGTTGGCAGGTTTGGACTGGCCAAGTCCAAGAGCAGCAAGCAGCAGCTCCAGCAGTTTTACCCCAAAACTGGGAGAAGAGAGCGGGAGCCATCCACAACACATTCAGTTGGTGATTAGGTAGCTGATGATCAGATAGAAAACTGCTACAAATCAGCTACAAACAACTGGAAGGAGCCTGGGAAGACTTGTGCCCTGCAAGGTCCTTCTTGCTTCATGAGATTTGTACCTGCTGCCTGCCTACAGGCTGGTGAAGACAGCAGCAGAACGGAGCCTCCCTAACCTTGGGATGGCAGTTCAGGTGCAGGTCTCCAGAGGGATCTCTTTTTTACCACATCACCACACGAAGGAGGTTCATGTTTCCCTCCCAGTCCTTTTCATATTCATCAGTTCTCCTGTAAAAAGACCTGACACAACAGCAGCAGGCTGAGGACTTTTAGAAAGATGGACCTTAAGTCCTTTGTCACTAGCACGTAAATTAATTTTACACCACTGCTTTCACTTCTGGTGTTGCATGAGGACAGCCAGGCTTAGACATGATCTCTGCCACAGAGTCCTGAGTCACCGCTTTCTATAGAAACAGGAGGAAATACAGATTGCTTCCTCCACTCTTAAAAAAGCCTATCCTGCAATGGGAGAACCGTCACAGTCCTCAGGCTGTTGGTTCAGACAGTTAAAAAAAAAAAAGATACAGGTACATTGATACCACTGATTACTCAGAAATAGGAAGCAGTACATAATCTGCCAAATAAGTTCAGAAAGATGCATAATTAGTACAATTAACAGTCTCTCATTCCTTTCAATATGAGACCTTCACAAGGGAATAACAAAATTTAACAACTGCTGTGATATTTATATCACAGTATGTATCGTGAAGCAGTTTCCTGGAAGGAAACAGATAATAGTTCACAGATACATTTGGTTGGTTTATCAAAGCCTGTGCAGCATTTATACATTAGAAAGAAATTTAAACCCATTGATCTGTCAGGGTTAAAGACAAGAGAACCAAATTTGAGAAATTAGTTTGATTCTCAAGTCCTTATTTTAATAAAGCTAACTGCTTTCCTTGGCTGGGATCTCATCAGTTCTCACAAGCTTAGTGGCAGGAGCTTTGTCAATGTGTTCAAGCCCATGACTGTGCAAGCAAAAACCTTGTAATGATGGAGGAAAGCTTCCCCACCCTGCAAGCCAGGATTTGAGCCCAGCAGCCTTGTTGACATTTACTTGGTATAGTCATCCATGAAGAGAGATGTGAAAGCAATGTCCTAAAAATCTGTGTCTAAAAGATTCCACAAAACTTAGTAGGTTTTTATCTGGATAAGGTTTTGTCTGTACAAGTGCTGTTTGATTTTTACAGGAAAACAAACAAACAAAAACAAACAAACAAAAACAAACAAACAAACAAACAAAAAAACTAAAATTGAGCATCTACCAATGGATCTAACCTTCAAATGCACAACTTCTCCCTTAACAATTTTTTTTGACTTCCACTGGAGCTCCTGGGTGAAATCAAGGTATTCCTAATATTTAACTGGAAACAGATTCCCCTTCTATCGTCTCTATGTTATTCTATAGAAATATGTCTTTGATGCTGCAGAGCAAGCACCAGCTGGAGAAATTCTGCTCCTCTGACTTTCTCTCCCTACTCTGACCAAGACAGTATGAAATGCTAATCACCCTTCAAACCTCACAGCATGAAGATTGACTCCTGAAAGTCTGTTAATGAAGGCCCAGCTGCAGTAAGCTGGGCTCGTGGTTTGGACAGATGGTACAAGAATGCCCAAATAATGAACTGGGAAGGGCAGTTGTCCAAGAAAGTACTTGAAGTAACTTTACATGCACATATGACTACGTGTAATTTATCAGCCAACACATGAATCTTCAGTCACAAGCACCAAGCTCGAGCAAGATATAAGCCACTTAGATCAGCTTGCCCCTGGGCAGAAAAAGCACATAAGGAAGGGGGTATCATCAGTAGCAGAGTGACACATGCTGAGAGTACAAGAGGTCTCAACAGTCACCTACGCCCCCACCAAGTCTGATTCACTCGTCACTTGTATGACACTGTCACCCTCACCTGTAACAGACTAACACTGACATATGCAACCAGTGAAAACAGCCTGTGCTGGCAAAGACCATTGGCAACACCATCAGTGATAAGATCCAAATGCATTACCCTCGCATAACAGATATTTCAGGGGAGATAAATAAATAAGTAAATAAACTATGTTATGGCTGCCATGAATAAGAGTCAACTGGATCAGAACAACTCCTTGTTCCTGGAGCTCAGGTGAATGACCTGGCATTTGGCAACATTAAAAAGCATTTCATTGAAATGGGCACTGCACACTGCACCGTCCTATCACTCTGTACAACCACTGTCCCCATCTTCATTGGCTGCTACATCAGTTTGTGTGTCACCCTCAGATTTTATCTGCAGAAATTTTATATTTATTTCCAGATCACTGGCAGAGAAATCGAAATAACACCGGACACAGACTATTTTATATAAACCTCGCTCCTATCAGTCAGTGTGCTCTGCATCTTTTGAGTCAAGTCAAAACGCTGTGTTGGGCTATGTTGAACACATTGCAGCAGCATATTATCTCTCTGCAGTCACAGCTGACAACTAAATTTGTAAACACAAAAATGAAAATCATTCTGTTTAGAAGGCCCTACCTTCTTAAAAGCTATGTTACCTGCTATTAATTATATTTCTAGCTAGCAACTGAGTGTCATTTTCCTGTGCATTATTTTGACAGGTATTGACATCAGGTTGCTCAGCATATAATTATCTTAAACACTCCTCACACTCATCTGAAGTACTGGCAAAACCTAAGACCTTTGCAGTCCTCTGTAATACTGCCAGCACTCCCAGGTTCATTAAAACCCAGCGTTTCCTCAGCCAATTCTCTTAAGACTCTTAGGTATATGTTATCCTAATAGATTATGTTTAACGGACTCTTTGGTTACCTCTTCTTGGAAGTAATCATCCTTATCCAGGCCCATATGCTGTAGCTTTTAAAATACAGAGTGGAAATCATGACACAATGCTTTTGGCTCCTTGGCTTCATTACAGTATCTTTAATTATTGCTGCCTGATAATGCCAGAGCTCCTACTTTTCCCGAGCCTACAGAAAGTCCTTGTTGCCTTTACCTCCTCTTGCATTTATGTGCTGTGTTTAGCTGTTGATGTCTCCAGCAATCTCTTTTCAGGGGTGTCATGGACAAGGAACAAAAAGTATATCCTGGAGGAGGATCAGCAAGGTGTCCCAACAGCTGCCTACAGATTTGGAAGCTTTCAGTAATTCACCTAAAGGTTAATAGGGCCAAAAGCCCTGCCTGCAATTAGGGGAAAATTGCATGAGGACTAAAATTTGCTCCCATCCTAAGAGTCTCCAGACTGTTGCACAGGGCTTCTCACTTTCCTGACCTTTTTGTGGAAGGAAAGGTAAGAGCTGGCACAGAGCCCGTAACAAGAGCAGAAGACACCACTCTAAACTACTAATTTTGTGTCTTTTTCCCACTCTACTCCATCTTTTTTTCCAAATTACCTGCCCCATCTTGTCTATGCTGCCACATGCAAAACTGAACTAAAAGCCTTGCACTCAGAATAAATATCTACTATGAGGAGAAGCTTGTTATAGTAATAACACATTCTCTGCACACATACCGCATTCTAATAACTATGGTCATGCAGAGAAATCCTCTTAAACCAAAGAAATACTGCAACGAATAATGAGAATGTTCAACAAAACTCTCTGAAGCAAACAGGGAAATAGAAAGATTGTTTGACCTTTTAATACTGTAAATACATCTACAGTGCCCAAGGAATAGCTGCATCCCACAGCCTCCTGAACAAATACCTGATCCCCCTAATAACACCGTTCTCCTGCACGTCTCTGTAACAGCCACATGGTTCCTCTTAGCAGCAGGACAAAATAGTTGGGATTAGATAGAGAAGCATTTCCCAGGTTTTGTTTTTGTTTTATTCTTTGTTTTGTTTTGTTTTGCTTTGTTTTCTCCCGCAGGAACTCTCTCCATTGAGTAGGGGCTAGGTCATCAGATGGAGCATCCACTTCTCTTCTGAGTCTACCTTGCTTCCCAGCTGCCTGCAGAGGCTGAGCTGCTTCACAGCTAAACCTGTAGTTAGTGCTGAGCTAGAAAACAAGTTGACAGAGTTAGGCACTAGCAGGATACCAGGCATCCACACATGTAGCCAAGGTCTGCATTGCTAGTCACGACAGCCTGAAGAACCAGCTGCAATGAAACACAAGTCCCATTGGACAAGCCACACTCCGATGGAAGAAGCAGAATTAATGGCCTGATATTAAAGGTCTCACATGCCTGAAGATGCCTGACAGGAGCCCTGAGGGTCAGAGGGGAATTCTGATGAGTGCCTGGGGCAATGGCATCCAGTGCCTCCTCAGTCTCCTTTGGCTGACAAGGGAGGCAGCCACCATCACTTTTGGGGTTTACTCCATGCAGAAACAGTCGCAGGAAGAAGGCTTCACATTATCTGGGACAAGGGTGAGCCTATCTATACACACCCAAATCACTTTCTTTGAGCATCTACATGGCCATGATAGACACAAAACATAAACTTGTCTGTTCATGCACAGGGCAAAGGTCATCAAGATAATTCTACTCCAGCTATTTCTCAGACTGGGAGAAGAATAGCTGTGAAGCTGTCTTGCTCTACAGCAAGGCTAATTTGCTGGGCACTGAAAGATCTATTGGATCTCCAGGAGCTGAGCTGTTATCAGCAAAGAGCCACACTGTGCCATGAAGACTCACCAGCTTGTTAAGAGGTGTCACCGTACAGCCCTGGGTCAGATTTCCAAACCGGTCTGTGAAACTCTAGTCCCAGCTATGAGCACTGATCTGTTTGGAAAATCAAGCCCTAAGCTCCTGAAATCTGCCCTTTCTCATGTTCTTTCAATTACTACTGAACTCATTTAAAAGCCTGGTAGTGCTGAGGGATGGCGTGATCAGCACTGTAATAGGAACAGGTTTTTGGAGTCTGCAAAGCTACCTCTGGTCAGAATATATTAGCCATTCTTCTTTGAAAATAACATTAAGGACAGGAAAAAAATAGTGTTTAGCATGATGCTCACAGAGAGCAAAACTGCCTCACTAATCTCTCAAAATTTGCTGGCCATGTTAAAGGAAAGCCATGACTTGTTCAGATTGATAAAATGCTTTTGAGCAAATGTGTCACAAAGAGAAACTACAGGAATTAAGACATCATTGGGAAAGGGGTAAAATATCTTTTGGATGAAACTTTCAAGAAGAGGAAAACAGCTAAGAAGAGACTTATCGGATGGCCTAATTTTCACCTTGGCAAACACTGCATGCCTAAAGGCTCCACCCTGGATCCCACACTGTTCAATTTGCTTGTGTTTATGAATGGTCTAAAAAGGGATTGAACTGACATAACAAAGATGGCACCAGACACAATTTTTTAGATGTGTCAGTACCAGGGACAATTATGATGACATGCAGGAAGACCTTAGACAAACAGATGACCAGCCAATGTAATGAAACAGCAGTGCTGAAACACCAAAGATGACAGCAGGGCAACATCTCCCCTGCACACCTCACTCCCCCTGGGTCACAGCATGGGTCTCTGCTGGTTTGTGCAGGTGGGTGCTCCTCTGCCTTCCCTCACCCACCACAAATACATACATGGATCCCTTGGGTCCTTCTTGGCCCCTGTCCTAGCCAAGAGCACCAAGGAGAGTGGAGAAGGACGAAGGCTGCATCAGGAAAGAGAAAGGCTGCAATATTATAAGGAGAAGGAGAAGAAAGGGTATAGAGCAGGGAGGAGTAATGTTAAACAGGTGGGGTTAGGGAGAGGATGTTGCACTGCAGGTGGTACAAGGATGCAATGCAGGTAACGCAAAGAAATACTCCAGGACACCACCACAGATATATTCATGTACACTCAATATGTGCACAAATGATAGCAGAGAGCCAATATGAATTAGAAATAAAAGACTAGAAAATATTTGAGCTGTTCTATACAAGCACCACAGACCCAGCTGAAATGCCACACAAAACGACGTCACTTCATAGGTTCTAAAAAGTTCCTCAGAAATACTGCACAAGTTAAGTAGGGTTATGACAAAGAAAAATAAATAAATAAATAAATAAAAATCCCATTAAAGCAAAGTATTAAGAAGGCATTCTAGGAAAAGAGCAGCAGATGAGGCTAATGGCTAGGGTTGGGGTTTAAAAGGAAAACAATAAAAGAGTTACAGATAGAGTAGGGCTGAAAAAAAAAATTCCAAAGGAACAGGGAGCCTGCAAATGTGTTCTCCAATGAGAGCTTTTACATTTCAGAGATGCCTGAGGGACTTGGGTAAGGCTGTGCTGACAAACAGGGCAAGGGCAAGGGTGAGTGTTGGGAGACAGACAAAGAACTACTGCTCTAGATGGACATGGACTGGGGCAGAAAGAGGGCTGCCAAGGGACAGGCAGCAAAAATAAGCTCTCCTCTGAGAGCTTGCTCATCCTAGCCATGACTGGAAAAGCTGGAACAGAAGTCAGCCAAGGTCTGTAGCTAGGATTAAGATGTGGATTAAGTTAGGGTTGGGAGCAGTGCAAAGACTCCCTCTGTTTTTGAGATACCAAACTGGTGCTTAGGCAACTGAAAAAATTCATCCCCTGAGACCTTTTTTTCACAGTAATGTGATGAAGGAATGTACCATCTTTAGAGTATACTCAGTTTATTCCTGCTCCTTACTTCGTAATGGCTGTAGAAGGGACATAGAGTGAAGAAAAATCACAGGGAAATAACCACAGTAAAACCTATGTATTCATTGCCGTAGCAGACCAAGGACACAGAATGAATTCAAAATGAAAATATATTTGTCTATGGACAACATTAGTTTCCAGAGTCATGGGAGTTAATGATAACAACAATTTTCAGAGTGTATTAAATGCCGTACTTCAAGGCTTAATCCAACCTCGAACTATTTAGGGATCAGGATGAGATCTAATGGGGCTTGAGAACAAGGTTGAAAGGATTGATTATCCTGCATCTGCCTGCTGTGAGGTTCTTACATCTTCCTCTGAAGCAGGTAGTGCTGGCCAGGGTCAGAGGCAGGATGCAGGACTGGAAGGCACCCTGGATTAGCTTGTTTGTACTCCCTCTGCTCTGCCTTGGCTGCTAGCTATGCAAAGGTTTTATGTCTGTAATCCACAGCTCTGCTTGAGGAACACAGAGGGCCTCTGAAATGCTAAACAATCCAGGGAAAGAAGCTTACCTGAAGCCATGAGCAAACCCAGCAGTCAAACCTCTGGCAGAGATTTTGGCTTCTTCCTCTTCTAAATGGCTCAAGGTTTGGATGTCTTTGTTTTCAGCCCTGTATCTGAAAGATAAAGGAATTAACAGGATTTCTTTAATCTTTGTGTTCTCCCAGATAAGTGTATTAAAGGAATTTTGTAGCCTATGAAAATATTTATTTTGAATTAAAATTAAAGCTGCACCACACTGTGTTTTATTATACCTAGTGTAGGACACGGCTGAGTCATGCAGTCTCCCAAACCCTGACTGCAGCAACATCATTCCCTCTGCCCAGACCTGGGTAAAGGAAACAAAGATGCTCTCTTTTCAGCAAAACCCCATTTATATCTGTTGTGACACTGTATATATGAGGTCCAAAATGTCTCCTGAAATCTGTATTTTATTTTCAAAATTTCATAGGAAAATTGATTTTGGCTTTCAAACAGCAAAGAACTAGATATGTAACCTAGGGCACTCTGGAGTCGGTGTGCCCTGTTATTGACAGAGGAGACCATTAATTGTATTTTTGTGTAAACTTCTTTTAGTGAATATAAAAATATCTCAATTGGCTTTAACTGAGTTCTCTCCAGACCCATTTTACTCTGATTTAACTGGAGGGAAGGTTGTTGTTACCTTCTACCTAAAAGAAAGTAGAAAAGTGCTAGTTTTGAAGTCAATGACCATGCAGACATGCTTCCTCACTGCAGGCAGAGCTGGTGCTGTTGTCTACAAAATTCATAGAATCACAGATCAGCCTAGTTTGGAAGTGACCTCGAAAGCTCATCAAGTCCAACCTTTCACGAGAAAAGGGAGCAGAGATGAGATCACCTAGTACCTTACCTTCCCTCCTTCAAAGGAAATATAGATCTTAGAAAAGATCAAGCCCAGAACACACTCTAAACTTCAGAGGCAAAGACTCATGAACAAAGCCAAGGTATTTCTCAGGAGCAGGGGTCCTGGACAGAGGGATATGGGGAAGGTGGGAAGCACAGTAGAACTCTTTCCCATCTCAGCAGCTATGAGCTCCTCTGTTTCCTCCTCGTGATCATATAGAGCCCTCTCTGAATGCAGCTACCCACCAAACAGCCTAAATCCAGCACCAGCCAAACTACTTACCTCCAGCCACAAGCCTCCTTCACTTTTATCCCAGGCTAGCCTGGGAAATGCAGTTTCATTAAGCCTTTCTCACAAGGACTGCATTCAAACACATCATCCTGATGTTGGCTCAGGAGTATTTCTATGCCTCAGTTTCTCCTGACACTTTTTTTTTTCCTTTTTTTTTTTTTTTTTTTCTCTTCTGCTTTCAGTAAGCAGAAGGATTCAAGCACTTATCTCAGGGCATTTTTATTATTATTATTTCAAAGCTGGATTACTGCATTAACTCCCTCTCCCCTTTTTTCTACCACTTATCTCAATGCTCTCTGACTGTGAGGATGTAACACAGCAACAAAGGAACAGGGAAAAGACAAGGGATTAAAGTATAAATGGATCTAAATTCTTAATAGCTGGAAGGAACAAAAGTGTGACCTACATTAATCAGAGGCAAAATAATGACAATAGGCTTCAGCTGGTTGTGTACCTTATATATATATATTTTTATTTTTTAAGAGGCCAGGTAGCAAGAAAAGATGCTTGAAAAGATTTCATTCAAATGTGAATTCAGCCATAATTTGGAAGTTTTCTATGCTTTGGAAACAATATGAGAGCAATTGAGAAAAAAAAAAATAGAATTCAGTTATCACCTTTATGATAGCACACCACGCAAGAGACAGCCAAGAGTTGCAGATTGAACCCTCCTGTGTGTAAATTACTGAGATTTCTGTTTAATTTCACCATGAGGATCTTTGCTGCCATTTCTTGCAACTTTCCCCACATGTCTTTCAAACTTCAGCTTAGAGCTCCGGGCCCTGGAGTCAAGAGATGATATGAGAGTCTCTGTTTCTATTACAAACTAAATTGAAGCCTGGCCCTTGTGATAGCGAAGAGAATGTTGAATGGAGGAAAGGTTCAGAAATCAGAAAAAAAAAATACTCTTCCATCTTTCTTGACTTCTGATTCTTAAGGCAAACCCATAGAGATGGGATATCAACTTGTTTTCTGAGTTGCTGGGGTGAGCAATGCAGTAAGCACGGGGCTGCTGTTAGTATGCAGAGCCCTCAAGGATGTTGGCTGCATCCTTTTATTTCTCACTCCAGCTGCTTCTGGGAAAAAAGACAGAAGATGCAAATGGCCAGTGCATAGGGCTGGGTATGTGCCATCCGTTCCCTTCTGGGAATTCTGAGAAGATTTGCCTTGCTGAAACCTCTTGGCCAACCCCAAATGGTCTTTTTCAGGTTCCCAAGCCTGAAGCAGTGAACAGCTGGGGACGATGCATTAATAGCTTCAGCCTATACCTTTATCTGCTCTCCTCCTTGGAAACATTACAGCTTGAGTCGTTGACTGTACTCTTGCCCCAGCAGCCTCTTGAGCTCTGAACTGGATTGGTTTTCCTTTAACAAATCAGCCTCCTAGCCCCCATTTTAACATTAATTGATTGGAGATGCTTTTAACTGTTCCTTCTGGGTGTATTAATTTTTTACAGATTGAATTTGGTTTGATGAGGCAGGAAACATGAAACTATTCCTGGCATCTCCTGCATACTCAGAATAGCCACTGTAATGCATTCAGAGAAGCACACAGCAGCAGGGTGGTAACAGAGCAGGGTGGGGAGGGGGGCTACGTAGTCACCTATCCATTTCCAAAAGACATCAGTAAGTGATTGCTTACCCGTGTCATCTTTTATATTAAACATTTTTCCCAGCAATGCAGGTATTTCGATCAGGCTGGGGCTCCTGACATTAACAGATATTAAATACACTCAGGAGAAATATGATCAAATGTTTGAAGTGTCTAGTAAATGTGCTGTTAGCCGCCCTCCCAGGGAGGCTTAGAGCAAGCTATTGTGTTTTGCTGAGCGAGAGAAAGGCTGGAATATTAGACAAGGAATCCAAAGGCAATTTTATCAGCAGTGTTATGCAGCTCTGGAACACATTGCTAAAGGATTGGAAGCTTTTCTATTACAGCCATCAAATTACTTGCTATTCTTAAACATTGAAATGCCATTTTGCATTTTAAACCCTTCTAGCTGGCACCTGTAATGTATTGCCATGCTCAGCAATAAAACCTCCTTATTCTGACACTGTGGCAAAGCTCTGGGCAGGGCTGAACTTCAACACCCTATTAGACCAGGCAAAGGCTTCATCCTCCTTGCCCACCCATACAGGAGCGGAAGATACCCATTGGCCAAGCTCCTCTCTCTTGTAACTGTGCTCAACCCAGCACGTTTAACCCATGGATGAGGTTGACTGATTCCATTCTTAGCCACATGTCCTGGATCATCTATCAGGCCTTGTCCATCTCAGAGAGCTTTCACTTCTTCCTCCAACAAGATTTTCTATCTTTTTACTTCTAGAGATATCATACCATCACCACAGCTCAACTGTTCTCCTGGAGCAGAGCAAATATCAGATGGGATGAAGACAAAGTGCAGGGGATAAAGGGGGTTGGTCACTCTGGTTATGTGAAAGACCAGAAGGAAAAAGGATGGGGAGAAGATCCTCCCTGAAAGTATCTTGCTGTACTGTGGCTATTTCTCTTCCATTTTTCAAATTTTGGTTTCATGAGAAGGAGCCTGAGGCTGTTCTTTTCTCTTGACAAATCGGGTATACCATGTCTGAGCCTGAGAGACCTTTGTTAGTCTGGGCAATGTAAACACTCCCTTGCAGAGGTTTTCTTATTCTTAGAAGAGCCTCTTGTCCCCACAGGACTCTTCCATAGGGTCATAAAAAAGAAAACAAAAAATAAAAGGCCACATTCTCTGGTAAAAGGCCAGGTAACCCTGGGAGAAAATGGTCATAGTTTACCAAAGAGATGCCATTGATTACTAATAAATAAATTACATAGATTAGTGACATACAGAGTATTCTATCCTGGAAAGCATCCTCATTCCTTTAAAACTCTTCAGTATAGAGGAATCAGTTCATCCAAATACAGCCACATTTGGAATAGATAGAGCATCTCAAAGCACTCCTCTTCAGCCAAATGGGTTTTCAGTTCTATTCAGCTAAATTAAAGCATCAACATTTTTTATTTTTATTTATTATTTTTTTTTTAAGTAAAGAAATCAAATGACATGTTTCTAGAATACATCCACACCTTAACATAGGTTATCAGTCCCAGGAACACTCCTGAGATCTAGTGCTACATATCCAAGCACCCTTGCACATGAATTGACCTCAGACTACTACACAGAAATGTTACCTGCCCTTCCAGGAGGCAATGTTAGTGTCCTGCTGGGAAGGACTTGGACTGTCTCGTCTGCCCAGCCTGTTATGTGATGTTGCCACAAGGCAAAGGAGATACACGAGGACAGCAGGACCATGCATAGCATGTTGGGGTCTCCAGGTCTGCTCACCCTTTAACACCTGTGCCATGTTGCCTTTCTCCCTCGTCCCTGCAACCCAAGGATGAACAGAACACCTTACATCAGAAGTACCCCAAGGTAGCAATTCAACAGGCTAGACAGTCAATACATTTAGCTGCAGTCAAGGCTTTGAGGACAGTCATTAATCAGCCGTGATGGTCAAAAAGTAATTGGTCAACACACTGCAGAAGATTTTAACCCACCGTTGAAGCACTGGGAACCAACTGCTGCTGGCTTCAGTGAACCAGTGGTGTCATCCAGCAAAGCAAGCCCTAGGCCCTCCTGTTTGTTAGAGTATTGTGGTTGTTTTAAATTCAAACCTGCTGTCTTTTTCCACCCTTCCTTTTCTACTGCTAAAAATGGTTTTATGACAGATCTTGATGGATATGAATTGTCTGCCATATGCTGTTTCCTTTCCTGACTGTTATCTCCATATGTCAAATGTACTTGCATCTGATGATCTCCATACAAACGATAACAAAACAAACAGACAAGTAGAGGCCAGACTGCAGGGGAAACAGAATCCCAATCAGGGAACTGAAATACCAGCAGACAGGCTTTCTACTGGAGACTGCACAGTTTACAAGCTGTCACTCAAAAACAGTGAGGAGCTTCTCCTTCCAGGCATTCTTGCACATTACTTGCTCTCTGACTGCTGAGAAAGGATGCGTATGAGGGGGAATTCCCCAGGGACCCACCACCCCGGTTAGGATATAGACAGTCTAGCAAGAGACCTTGCAAGTAAAGGTTGTTCTGCCTACAGCATAATCATTGCCAAGCTTATATCCTGTTTTTATTTTTTTCCTGGTAAATTGGGTAAATTATGAGAATCACCCCCAGTGACTTCAACCTACAAGAGATTTGATCTCATAAGTCCCTTAGACACTTAAGAAAATTGGATCTCTTCTCTGTTACGGTGGTTGCCTTTCTCTTTCATTTTCTCCTCACCACATTCGCATTATTCTCAGTCTCTTTGAGGCTCCTCTCATAATCCAACAGGCCCAACATTAAGGATCATTTAGAAAGCAGAGGATGATAAGTATCTGATAATCCAAGACAGTGTAAGGGGGGGGCAGTACCATATTGTCCTTAATTACTTTTTCCCTGTTGGCCCCAAGCTAGGCTGTTCCCAGGGAAGCTGGAGAAAGTGAGGACGAGTAAAGCCAAAAACAAAGTTTTCATCTTTGTGGTGGGCTCCCCACAATGTTTGTGCAGTTTGCAGGCCAGGAACCTTCACAGAGAAACCACCCACACCAGGGGGCTTTCTTGGAGGCAACACAGATCCAAAGTCATACTGTGCAGCCCCCTGTGACAGCATCAATGCAAGGAACCATCTTTCAGAGGAGAAGTAAATCTGCAACCCTGAACCCTGCCCCCTTGCTCCTGTTTTCCTTTCTGCACAAAAGCAAGACTCAGTGCCTTTCATCCTAGCTGAATCCACTAGGAGCGAAGTTCTGGCCAAGGTAAATCTGTGCAGTTCCTGAGAACAAACTCACCACCAATGTAAATATTTTTAAAAATCACATTCTTAATATGATAGTTCCTGGCTTCCTCAATTTCTCCTTCTTTGAATCCTTCCATCTTCCACCCCACGGGCAAGAAAACAGCACTTTTCTTCCCAGGTAAACTGCTCAAGGAATGAAGAGAAGTGTTGGAATAGAGATCTTTGCAAGGTTAAAGAAGACACCTTTCACTTTAACAAATGATGGCCTCTATCTGTTTAGTATCCCTCTCATGTGTCAGTAACAGATACAGCCAGAATTGATTATCTTTACTTCAAACCTACTAATTAAAGCCCTCCTCTGATGTAATGGTACTACTAAAATTTCCGCTTGGGTCATCTGTGCTTTTCTGTGGAACCTATATTTTTTTTTTCAG